>NC_055658.1:32339737-32444737 GCF_017976325.1 Chelmon rostratus
TCATCTTCATCATTCATCAAACGTTCACTGGTGTGTGACAGGCGCAGTTAAAAGTGGTGAGTGTCACCTGTAACACCTGTAGCACCGCCAGCCAACACACCCTCTGAAGGATGCTGCCTCAGGACACCTCAGCCCAAACACCTACAGTAAAAACTAAATCTGTCCTCAAATCCAGTCCTGAGGTGGTCTGGTCTGGCGGTTTACAGCAGAATACTATTATGTTAATACTTTTGTACATGGTTGATTATTATGAAACTTTTGAAGAAATAAAGTATCTTCATGAAGCTGCTAGTTATCTCGATTTTAACGCGTCTCACAGCTCACCTCAGTCGGATCATGTGAATTCATCTCGAGCCTAAAACCACTGAATCTGTCTTTGGTTCACCAGATGAACGCAGGATGTTGGAAGTAAACAAGCCTCCGTCACTGCAGTCTTAATTTCATTCACCAAAAGTGTGACGAAATATGTTCATCACCGACCTTTTTCATTACTTAGACAATTACAAGACTGCACAGCATCATTAAACTCATAATTTAATTTGAAAGCAATATAAGAATTCATATATTTAGCATTTTGTAATTTTTAGCTTGTTTATTTTATGAAAGAATGGTTACTGCAAGTAAGGGACTTTAATTTTATTGCGTGCGTAAAAGCTGACGCACTTTAGATGTGAAAGAGATGGTGGAAACAGCTAGAGGGAATTGGACCAGCACGGAAGTATATAGTTTTTTAACCGTGCTTGCTGTGTAACACCTGGAAATTGTTTTTGAAGGCTTGTTTTGTTAACCTTTTTTATTATATAAAGTTTTTGTTTGATTAAGAACCCAGCTTGCTTGCGTCCATTCTTTTCAGTGCTGGACTGAACGACACCGATACTGATCGGCTGCCGTAACACTCTGTGACGATATCAACATACAACACTGCTGACAATGAAAGACCGTGAAATGTAAGAAATACCAAGGTCTCGAGGAGACGATACATTAGAGATGTTGTCAATGCAGTAGTTGTGTTTGTGTGTGTGTGTGTGTGTGTGTGTGTTTGTGTGTGTGTGCGTGTGTGGGAAACACTGATGCTTCAGTCAGATTGAAGGTTTATTTAAAGCAGCAGTCAGAGCTTCAGTCTAAAACTGGCGAGCTAACAAGCTAAAATCTAAACGCTTTGCAATCATAAACAACAGTTAGCTGCATGCTAACATCTGAGCAGCTAACTTACTGAGTGACGAGTTTGGTGACATAAAAGTTGTGTGTTTATTTGTCCTTCACATCCACATCAAAAGTAAATGTTAGTGAATTGTAAGAGCTAAGTAATGTAGCTCGTTAGTAGTGTTAGTAGTGATTAGTAGTGTAGTGCTACGTTAGCTAGATGCCATGTTGGCTTAGTGCTATGCTAGCTCAGTGCTACATTAGTTCAGCGTTCGTATCCAGACTGTGAGGGTCGGGCAGAAGCTACATTCATGTCGGCCAGTGTTAGCATGTAGCATCTGTACTGTCACCGTCAACATGCTCGGCTCTCAGAGCGATGGAGACCAAACTTCAATCATCAGCTCATTTATTCAGCAGGAACATCAGAGATGTCACAAAGACCTGGTCTGAGCAGCATCATGATGAACATGAAACATCTTGTTCAAGCAGTGCTGAAAGCGTTCCTCAGGGCTCCTGACTGGGTCCAACTCGACTTCCATCCATTATCTGACGGTCATGTATGTTTCTGGGAAAGTGAGTGAACAGAAGAATGAATGAATGAGCTGCATGTTGTTTTGCAGCTGGTGTTCCCTCTAGATCCCACTGAGATGGTCCAGAACTGACAAACTGAGCTCCAAGCTTCAGCTTCACTTGTAAGTCCTCCAACACAGATGACAAACTGAGTTCATAGGATGGATTTAACTGATTCCACACAAACCATGAGTGTCCAACTAGCTGTGTTTTAACTCGTCGGTCTTAATCATTTTAAATTGTGTTTCAGTTTGACAATTCGTCTGAAGGTGAACTCCATGTTTCAGAGCATCAACAGTGAGCCCAGAGGGACAACACAACGGGGCATAGCCAGAAAATGTACCTGCTGTCAGGTATTCTCACATTTTAGGAGAAAACGTGTTAAACTGAGCAAACATAGTCTCATTTTCAAACTAAGGTATCATTGTGGAACAGGTAAGACAGGTAAGACCGAGCCGGCTGCTCATGGTTCATGGTTGTGTCACGGAAAAGAGTTTTTGCTGAACGTCTGAACTAAAAGTGAGCAGATTAAATCCTCAGATGGACCTCGACCTTTCAATCCACAACAGACAAAAACAGACGGAGGGAAACACACGAGGTGTTTGTGCAGCAGAGTAAATAACGATGCGGTCCAAGAACAGGATTGCGGTTTGGGACAGGTATTAGTGTCTCGGTCATGGACACCAATGGCCTCAGGATAGGAGGCTTTGAGGCTCAGCCGGTGCCAGCAGGCCCGTGACCGCACAGATTAACTGTTGAGTAATCTGGCAGCCAGATTATCCCTCATCCCTCAGAGGACGTCTCATCTCTCAGAGGACACGATAACAGAAGGATAATTTAACATGACGCTTAACAAGTGTTCACTTAACCCTCGTTAACTCGTGATCTCCTAACGAGATGATCCAGCAGCCACACCGCAGCGGGAGGAAAGAATCCTCCTGCGGATTATTGAGGCACGTTCTGTCATCCTTCATCTGAAAGAAACAAGCTGCGCTGTCAGGATTTCAGATGAAGCTTCCACAACACTGAAAGAGTGAAAGTAAACTGAGCAGCACCAGAGACAAAAAGACTGAAAATGATCCCAACTAAAGGATTTCATGTGTGATTCAGTTTGTTGTCTGCTCTGTTCTTTCCATCCAACTCTGCTGCCGTTGCCCCCCCCGCCCTGCTTTAAACCCTTTTCCTGCCATTTGCATCAGCTGACCTTCCCCGCTCACCTGCTCACCTGCTCACCTGCTCCCTATTTCCTCATTACTCCTGCAGTATACACACACCGGTCCTTTCCACTAACTCCCCGCCTTCGTTCTGTGTGCCTGGTTTTGACCTTTTTATGTTTTCTGACTCCAGTAAACATGAACTTTTCAAAAAAAAAAGAAAGTTAGAGACAAATTTTAGCTTTGAGGATTTTTTTGCTTGATGTACAAACTAAAAAAAAAAATGTGGTAGCATTTTTAAATGAAAAGAAGAGAAAAACATGTACTGTATGTACCAAGAAAATAAAAAAAAACACACATCAAATGGCAATAAATTCCTGTGTACTTACAAAAAGAGTCGACGCCTTATATACATATAAGCAGCCGCGGCCGAGGGGTTGGAGAAGCGGCTTGTGATCGGAAGGTCGCCGGTCGTCAGTTCCCCGCCGGACTGGCAGAAAAATTTGGGTGTGGTGGAGTATCCCCTCCCCCTCCATTAGCCAGCTGATGTGCCCTTGAGCAAGGCATTTAACCCCCCCAACATGCTCCCCGTGTTTCACTGCATGTTGTATATTGCATGTGTGTGTGTTTCAACAGCGATGGGCTAAATGCAGAGAAGCAATTTCCCAGTCTTGGGAGTTAAAAAAATAAAATAATAATAAAATAAAATAAAATAAAGTGAGGTGAATCAGATCCTGGCCTCACCCTGGATGACGCACTGATCTGGGCTCTCATGTATGCAGATGACTCAGTGTTGCTTTCTCCCACTAAACACCTCAGTCTCCTGCTTAAAATCCTGTCAGATCTTGATCCTGACAGTAAACAAATAAAATGATGTTTCACAAGCTATCCTGAAATCAAGTTAACACACAGTTTCTGTTTGGACACCAGGAAGTTAAACATCAAGCATCAGGACAGCAGCAGCAACCTAATCTGACCAAAGCAAACTGCAAACAATGACAAAGAGAAATATCACGAATATCGGTGGAAGCAACCAAAACACACAGTAAACTCTAACGTCATCTGACACGCAAAAGACTCTGCACAGTGACCCGAAACCTGGACACCTAAATCTGGACACCACAGAGACTCAGTGAACACAAGTGAGCCATAGAGGAGAGTTGGCATAGACACAGCCGGCTGCCAGAGGAGTGAGACAGAAGTCCGCTGTCCCACCTCATGTCCAAACTACCAAATATTTCCCAAATTGAACCAAAATAGATCCTGAATTTCAATGTAAATCATGCAGAAACTCCCACATTTACTGGGGGAAATCTCCAAATGTGAAATAACCACAGCAAAATTCATCTCCTCTTGACCTGAGAAGAACACCTGTTCCTGATAATTGTAATGATAATTACAGTTTTTATTGTTATTATTTATTCTTTGAATCTTTATTTATTTGCTTATACACACACACACCTAAACAAAGTTATGTTTCTTCTAAACAACAGTCTGATCCAACGTTTGCTTTGAACTTTCAGGATTTTGGACCAATCATAGCACTGAGACTCTTCAAGATGCTTAAAGACATTCACCTGGACACTTAGTCTGGCTGTGTCTCTGATTTAGTACTGTTGGATCTCAGTGCCGCTTTTGACGCTGTGGACCATACAGTTCTATTCCACAGATGAGACTCTCTGAAACTGTCCTTGACTTGTTTAAGTTATACCTTCATGACAGAAAGGACTTTGTCTCCATTGGAAGCTGTGCATCTGAGCAGATGGCTATGACCTGCGGGGTTCCACAGGGGTCCACTTTGGGACCGCTCTTCTTCAGTCTCTATACTATGTTTCCTAAAAGGCAAATCCTGCAAAATAACAAAATAATTTGTAATTGTGCAAAGGACACACAAATCTGCATATCACCTACTCCAGGTGGTAATTGTCCTTTTTAGTCTTTTCTCTTGTGGACTCCCTGTCTCTCATAACTAGTTACAAATCTTAGTGTTCTCCTGGACTTTCGCCACATCAAAATCAGTAACTTCAACTGCTTATTACCATTAATGCAAAGGTTAGAGGAATAATGTCCAGACAAGACCTAGCAAGGCAGACCCACAGATTTTGTCCAGTAGATTGGATTACTTCAATTGTCTGTGGGCTTTATTCAGCTGCTGATGAAAAACAGTTCTGAACTGAGAGAGGAGCAGGTCGAGGGGAGAAAGCATGAGGAGCGAGGCAGAGACACGCAAAGAGCACCATAGCAAGACTTCCTTTTTTTCGAGCTGTTTTTATCTGCCAGATTTACGAGCCTGTGTCTTTTTTTGTTGTGTTTTTAAATCTAAGTTTTGCTTTTTATCTTGCTGTGTTTTTATTATGACTCAATGACCCAGTGCATGGACATCTAGCCCTTTTATTAAGTAGTCTATAACACCCGGAAGCTGCTTAACAAACAGAACTCAATCCTTGGGACTTTTTGTATGCAGGCTCTAGACCGACCACCTCCTGGGCTCCACCTGTCCAGGGACCCTGGGAATGAGGACTTGGACAGTGGTTTTGCTGCAGGGAGAGGAGACTTTTAGTTGGGGCCCCGTTTTAAGTTGTGTTTTTATCAAGTGGCTGGTTTTTAATCAATTGTATCTTGTTGCCCACCTCACCCTGTCTTTCTGCTGTTTGAACAGGGCTCCCTATCAAACCGGAGTGAATTTAAAAGTCGGGTTTTACCCAGAGACATTATCATGCAACACAAACCTGGAATAACCTCCCAGATACTATGAGACAAGTCAAAGATAAAAACTTTTAAAAACTGCCTATTATACCCTGTATCTTTTGAGCTTAGTCTTTAAACTGTGGGAGTATCTGTTATTCTGTAAACTTATTGAAATGTGCTACGCAAATAAAGCTGACTATCTTTACAGTGCTGTCCCTTCATCTCCTCCCTTGATATTTAACAACCATTCACATTTTGCATCATGTGACAACTCTGATTACTGTTGTTTTCACCTGACCTCAGGTGATGATAGCTGTGAAAATTCACAGATAACAGTAACAATAAACCAATTTAAAAAAGGAACTGTCGTGATATAAGCTTGACTAGTGTGCTGAGAAGAAGGAAGACTCTGACAAAAACCCCAACAACTCTGACTGGAAACCCCCCGTTGTCTCGCTGCTCTAGACGGACATTCTGCAGATGCTGGCACTGACCTTCCTCTGCCAGAGAACATCATGACAGGACTTTTCTCCCAGAAGGGAGGCAGAGCTGCTTCAGCTCAGGGGGCAGCTGGATCAACAGCAGCCTAATTCTTCTACTGTCGGTGACTTCCTAACAACTATAAAGGGAGAGCAGAACAATGTCAACTCACAACTAAGAGAGTTCCAACAAGAAGCAGACCGTCAGAGAAGACAGCTAGATTACCTCAGTGCAGGTGAAGGAGCTTGGGGGACCAGAGATGACCAAGAATTGAGTTGGCTGCACTGATAGGGGAGACGGGGGGGCACTGCTCAGTCCACAAGACAGACCTCCACACAATCTCAGACCCAAACCACCAGAAAGTCAAACTACACCTGCTGAAGTACAGCACAGACCTTTCCCTGAGGGCTCAGGCCCTCTCACCCAGTCATGCCCAGCCTCCAGTCACCCCCAATTTTTTACAAACACAGTCAGATGCAAACCTTCAGTGGGTCACAGTCATTTATGCAGTCTGAGAGGTTTCAGCCTGAACAGCTTCAGTCTTTTACAGGATGAATAACAGAATCTGTCTTCTGAACAAACCACAGGACTGCTGAAGGAACATATTCTTCACTGTGGGAGAGCTGCGTGACTTTAACCTGCCGTCAGGTTCAGTATTCACCCTCGTGTTCACAGTGTGTCTGATCACGTGACTGCTGTCCTGAGACAGTGACCTCAGATACTGAAATCCTCTTAAAACCTTCCAGTTAAATGTGTCTAAAAGTCCCTTCTTCCTAAAAAATATTTTTCGTGAAAGTATGAATTTTAACCCTGTTGAATGTTGTTGGCCCAGAGACATGTCGAGTATTGTTCTTATCCTCTTCCTGATCCAGAATCAGTTGAACATGAGTTCACATGTGAGCAGCGAGGCTCACGCAGACAATATGTTGTTTACTGCAGAAGCACTAATTGTTAAATGAAGCGTACTTAGTGTGCTATTGTTACTGTTCCTGTTCGCTGTGGACATGCAGCGTTTCGACAGCGTCTGAATCAGGTTGATGTCCACACTGGAGGTCCTCGTGTCACGCCATCCTCTAATGAGTCTAAACACAGTCTGAACCTCCACCTCCACAAAGAGAGCATTCTTCAGCCGGAGCGGGAAGTTGACTTTGCATTGTGACTGAGCGCTGACTGTTCTGATCATCCCCCCGTTCTCATGTTCACCCGAATTATCTCTGAATCCTGCTGAAGAAAACAGCTCAAACCAGGTCAGAGTGTTCGTATCCAAACAGGAGTCCAGCAGAGATTCACTGACCTCCGTCTTACTGTTCATCATCGTAAGTAGATATTATTTAAGATAAGATCAACTTAATTAATGCCCAGCTAGGGAAATGTGGTGTTACAGGCAGCATCAATAAAAATAGCAAATAGCAAAGGCAATGGAAAATAAAAAAAATACAATTCATTAATATTCTGAAAGTTTGGCAGGCCAGACGTGGTCTACAGGCTGTCAGCTGATGATATGTGGTGGATCTGGATTGACTTACCGTTCAGTCAGGATTTTGAGAAGCCCTGGTATTAAAGATATTACTACTAAACTACTAAACTCTGTGAATCGTTGTCAGTAAACATAGTTCCTTTGCAAATTTTTTGCATTCTGTTATTATTCACATTTTACACAAGTCCCAACTTTTTTGGAATCAATATTAACCAAAGGGATGCCCTGTGATACCCGAGGTGAGACTACACCTGTGCATACATATTTTATTTCCGCTGTGACACATATATTTATATTTAGCTGCTGTGCTATAGAGCAAACACTGTACTTAACTTATCCAGGCCAACCATGTGCAATTTATTCAAATCCTTGTGCAATTTTTCAGTATTTCTCAATATTTTCCATTGGCAATATATTTTTTAGAGTCTTTTGTATAAATTATACATATATAGTCAAGTTCTTATTTTGTGTTTTGTATTTTTTATTATCCATTGCCTGTTATTGCTATTTCTATTGTGCTGCCTGTAACACCAAATTTCCCCAGCTGGGGATTAATAAAGTTGATCTTATCTTATCTTAAATAGCAATGAAACCATTCTAAAGCCGAACCAGAACTCAGTTATGAAACCTGTAAAGTCAAATAAAAAGGATTTCATTGGTTACTCTCAGTAAAGAATTCTCAGTAATTTGCTTGTGAGGAAAGCCAGATAGGAATTTGTCAAAGATTTTATGACCAAAAATCAACTTCAAGAGTTGGTCTGGATGCAAGGGTAGCATGGAGATTGGCCTGTAATTCTCTAATTGGGCTGAGTCTAGAGGGTTTTTTTTAAGAAGTTGCTGAACTCTGGTGATTTAAAACAGTCAGCTGGCGTCATGTCTTGTAATGCACTTCCTGTTTTATTGTGAAACCCTAACTCTCCTCTCTTTTCAGACCCTTGACTTCCTGTCTGAGTGTCTGCCCCGCCCTGATTATTTCCACCTGTTCCTTGGTACCTTGTGTGTATAAAGTCCGCGTCTCTCTTTGTCCTGTGCCAGATCGTCTTGTGAACTTTGTCTCGTGACATAGTCAGTTCTTGCCTTGCCCAGTGAATCTCGTAACCTTAGTTTTGCCTTGATGAAAACTCTTGCGCCTTTGTTCGCCTTTTTTGTTACCGAGCGCCTTTTGTTTTTGTCTTGTAAAAATTCCAAGAGACTTTTTGTTATTAATGCCAGCCTTCCAGCTTTTGACTATCCTTGGTGTTTGAGTTTTGCATTTGAATCTGGACTGCACCTGATGGTCTGACCATCAGGTGTAGTCCAGGACTCAGTGTTTAGAACACCTTGGGCACATTCAGGCTGCTGTGGCCCAAATCACATTTTTTCTCTGCTCATGTGGCTCAGATCAGTTTTTTTCTTCAGCACAAATCAGATGGACTCTGATGCTTTCGGCTCTTGTTTAGGCCCCTTCCGCCTTTGTGTTCTGTGGTCGGTTCAGGTTTGTGACCAGTTCACACTGGAGTCTGATGTCAGCCACGTTTAAACAACAGAGTGAACAACCAAAGACAAAAAGCTGCTTTGAGCACCGAGGCCTGCAGTGTGAACGTAGCCTTTGACTCGTGGTCACAGGTCAAAGGCTACCTGTGATCAACGGACGTGGCTGATGATTTATCATGAGACCATTTCATAATCAATACATAAACGTATAAAAAGTTTCAAAGGGTGACTTTTACTTTTATAGGGTAAGGCAGTGTCTATAAATCACATTTGCTTTTCCTGTTTTAAGGATTGAAGATTCAGAGGTTTTATTTGTCACATGCTGCATGTAAATGTAAAGAATTATTCAATCAAAGAAAATCATTAAATGTTTAGCTCGGTGCATCACAGATGTGGTCATATTGTAGTCCACAATCAAGGACTGCGTCTAACTTCATGTGAAATAATTCTCTGTATTTCGGTCTCTGCGCGGCTCTGCTCTGATTGCGGATTGTTAACTGTTTTATTCTAATTATTTGTCGTCTGCTGTGATTCATTAAATGAGATGAAACCATCGGTTGTTGCACCAGTCGCCCAGTTTGCATCCATCAAGTTGGCCTGTTATCAGGCTGATATCACATTATAGCACATTATATAGCAGTTTGGGGACATTGATTATGTCAGTAATCAAATCTCACAAACAGGTGACATTCATGAGGCTGGACCAAGACAATCATGACGAGTACTTGGAACAGTCGCAGAACCAAACCGGACCAGAAGCTTCGGCTCAGTAGAACTGTGTCAACAACACTAATCTGCTTGTTTCAAGTTGAAGGAACCACTGAGGGCCGTTCGTTAACAAACAAAAGCTGCGATTCTCTGATTGGCCCAAATGAGAACTTCACCTACTTTGAACACCACGTGACTTTCAGACGTGGCCTCGGAGGTCAAAGTGAAACATAACTGATAAATATCTGATGTAAGAATTGACCATCAAAGTTTAAAAGGATCAGAAACTACAGGGAGGTTCTGTTCTTTCCAAAAAGATGAATTATTATAATCCGCTTTCATGTCAAAGTGAAACATAATCTGCTTATGATTTACAGAGAATTAGAATCACTGTTTTTAGCTCCATGTGAGGTGAAGGTGTTGCAGTGAAGTTGTTCTGGATTTGAGGAGGTCAGGTGATTAATCCAACAGCAAACCTGATCCCAGTCAGCAGAGAACACAGGATTCACATTCCACCTCGTTCCACGGGCGCCTTCTTCTGTCGCAGCTGATTTTTAGAGAACAGTAAGTTCAGTGAAGATAAACCGAAGCTCGGACATGTTGTTCACAGTTTGTTGTACAATTTCAGCCATCAAGCGGCTTCACACGCTGAGCTAAAACCTCTCATTTTTCATCAGTTTATGAACAGACAAACACACAGTGGCTTTAGAGTGGAGTCACGCTTCCTGTCCGTTGACAACCAGGACTTTTGGAAACTGAAACACAGTGGCGTGCACAGACTTTTTGAAGGGCAGGGGCGAAAAGGACTTCACTTTAGCACGCGTTTGGCTCCCAAGAGGGCACTTTAGCACGCGTTTTGGCGTCCAAGAGGGCACTTTAGCACGCGTTTTGGCGTCCAAGAGGGCACTTTAGCACGCGTTTGGCTCCCAAGAGGGCACTTTAATGCGCGTTTTGGCTCCCAGGGGACACTATAGCAAGCGTTTTGGTGTCCAAGAGGGCACTTTAGCACGCGTTTTGGTGTCCAAGAGGGCACTTTAGCACGCGTTTTGGTGTCCAAGAGGGCACTTTAGCGTGCGTTTTGGCTTCCAAGAGGGCACTTTAGCACGCGTTTTGGTGTCCAAGAGGGCACTTTAGCACGCGTTTTGGTGTCCAAGAGGGCACTTTAGCACGTGTTTTTCAACAATTGAATTGAAAATAAGGTGGATTTAAAGACTGAAGAGAGGAGTCTGGTCTCAGCTCTCAGTTCAGATAACGTTGGTGTTCTTTGTGTATCAGCGGAGGATGAATGCAGTGTTTGTGTCTGTGATGGATCACTTACATACTTTCCCCTCCGAGTTACAGACCCTCATGCTTCAACCACATGACAGATACAGAATGAGACTCAACTCTGTTCACTGAAAAACTAAAAGCTCCAGGAAATTAGCTCAAATCTGTCAGGGTGGTTAGAAAAAATCTTGTTTGTATTTCAGTGTTGAATGTTTTGTTCACTTGGGACAAAAAGAATGAAAACATTAATTTGGCACTTTCACACATTAAGAGGCAGATTGATCAAACTTTATTCAAACTCCAACCCTGTTTAAGGTTTTTTAAGTTTAAGTTTAACATACCCAGGCTTAGCGAAGGAGGCGCTAGCTTTTCTTTAGCTTCACTGACCCCAGCAGTCAGGCAAAGTAGTCACACAACAGCGGTTATCAACTTGGTAAGTCAACCCAGGTTTTCCCCATTCAAGCCAGGGGTGTCTTCAATATGAGGGCCTATGACCAAATATGGACAAGTCAGCTGGCAGCAGGGCGGCATATTTTACAAAAGTAGAATATAAGAAGAAGTTAAACACAGTCCAGGGGGTTCACTTGGCTCCTTTCTTACCAATTTTACGCAGATTTCCAGTAATCCATCCAAACACAGATGGTGAGTGTAGCTGTCGCAGGCAGTATTTCATGAGATTTTGATTTTATGATATGTTTCTGTCATGATTTCAGGATTGAGTACATCCAGCAATTTAGAAATGAATAGAAAATGTAATATAAATAAAAGGTTAAAATGTTAACAATTCACAGACAATCTAAAAACGTACCATTGTAAAATGTTTTGAGTCCTTTCTGTGAGGTTTTGTTTTCAGTGTGGACAATTGACTGTAATTATATCTTTAATTACTTCCAAATGGAGGTCTGCACATGCTACTGCTTCAAATGCTCTCCATCCTAACATGCACTAATCGGTTCTATTGCTATGATCTTAATTTTGCAGGTAGAGGGAAATGAGCCTGTGGCCTCCACTTATAGGACAAAATGATGACTGGGAACCAATTAAGCTTCATTTGAGCAGGTAGTTAGTGTGACATGCAAAAGGACAGTGCTTAATGATGTGTCCACAGAACCATCTGAGAGGTCGTCCATGGAAACTGTTCAGCAAAAGGTAAATTCAAAAAATACCTTGCAGGTGATTGGATGAACCATCTGTCTTTCACAGGCTCACTTTGACCAATCAAATCAATGAACTGGACGCTGTTTGTCCTCTAACAAACCCCACAGGTGTGAGTTTCCCTCTTAAGATCCACTGGTTTCCATGGAGAGCAGCTGGTGTGGACCGGCCTGCAGAGACCTGCAGAGGAAATCTGTGACACACTGACCTCAATCTGCAGCTCCATTGTGTGCTGCTAAGTAGACCAAAGCAGAGGCCCTGCGTGCAGAGTAGCTCTGACCGCTTGGTGTTCATGCTGTAGAAGGTCACATGATCACACCACCACCCATTTCCACCCCCCAGCAGGTTGTTTCCTGCCTATTATGTCGTCATATTTTACACAGACAACCTTAGAGACAACAATCTATTTTTCATTTCTATCAGGTCTGACAGAACATCAGCAACACTCATCTGCTCTGCTCTGACTCCAGGGAACCTGCAGACTCTACTGGCTTCAGGGTGGGCTAGCAGCAAAACAATTAACCCAAGTGGGAACTTAAACGTACTGACTCAAAATAAGAGAAACAAAAAGACATCTAACTCTAATCTAACTCCTAGAAATAAACGGCTGAACAAAAACACCACCCACCCCGACCGAACCTGGTCTGTTCTATCACTTAGGAGGTCTATTACATTTCACACAGAGACATGTTGGCTGGAATTGGAGAGAGGAGAGCCTGCAGGAGCTGGGAGGAGCTGGGAGAAACTGGCCTTTGGAAACCACAAGCTGGAAGTAATCAGCTCACTGGAACAACCTGCACACTCATGTAATCGTTCTCCAACGGGCCGAGCTCACCTGCAGCCCGTCACGCACACAGACGACATTAAACCACATACACAAATGTGCAGAAAATGTTCCCACGACCTCAGGGTTCGAACAGCTGAGCAGGATAAACACTGTATTCATCATCACAGCGTTACCTGGATGGAAGCAGACAGCAACTGTGTGACAAAGAAAGAAAAAGGTGGACACAAAGTGAATGCAGACACAGAAGGACAAGAGAAACAGACCTTCAATAAAGTCAAGTCAGTTTCTTTATATAGCACATTTAAAAAAAAGATGAGTTGACCCAAAGTGCTTTACAGTCGGGGCAGATGGGTCAAAGTCTGCCTCAATACAGGTGAGCATGATTAAAGAAAAAATAAAAAATACAGAGACGGCAAGACCAGAAGTGGCAAAAGATGGCAAGATGAAAATCAAAGTGATAATACAGGAAGTTCATATTAGAGGTGAGTTGACAGAAGCATGGGGCAGCTTCAGACCGGACCAAGAGCAAATGTAAAAATTTAGATTCAAATTTGATTTCACTTTTGATTTTGTCTTTAAGTTTTAAGAGTCTGAGCATCTGTCGTATGAGGACAGTGAGCCACCACGACTGTGGCTGAGTTTACAGACACTGTGGATTTTTAAGATGGTCAGACGCACCGATAGCAGCTATTTCCAGCCTAGAGACAGAAAAACCAGGTGAAAAGGTGTAGTGTGTGACCCTTCTGATAGACCCAACCCTGATTCAGTGAGTCCCCAAGACATAAAAACCTCATAGGTTTAGTCAACAGTCAAAAAACGTTTATCAGGACAACAAGCCGTAAATAATAAGAGATCAGGGTCTGCGCATCCACACAGGACAGGTGTAGAGCCGACATCAACGGGCAGAAATCTGCACTTAAAAACTGTGGCTGAGCCGCCTCCAGACCAGTACACCTTGGAGAATTTAACTCTATTCTGGATGGAGATGTGCAGCATTTACTCCACCACACAAGTACCTGAGGTTTCTGATCAGACACTTTTCATCAGGTTCAGGGTGAATTCTGACTTGTGTAGAATAAATTGTCAGTTAAAACTAAAATACAAAATAAAGGCTGACTATATATGCATATTTCAAACAAAGAACTATAAAGATTATGTAAAAATATATATTGCTGCAAAGAACAATAAAAAATATTGCCATAAAATATATATATAACTGCCAGAAATTGTAGAGAATATTAACAGTTTTAACTGAAATTGCACATGAACTGAAATTGCACATGCTGGGTAAGGATAAAATAGGTACAACATTTACACTGTTGCACAGTAATAAATATATATGTCACCAATTGCTTGCTCATGAGGGAATTGTTGGGTCTCTGTAAATAGTTTGGTCTGTGCCTGCTCTATATGGAAAGTGTGTCACGTCACGATCTGTCTGGTATTGAGTGCTCATTCCTGTCTCTCTCTCTCGCTCTCTCTGTCTCTCTACAGGTACATGAATAGGGGCGGGGCTGATCTCCTCAGGAGTGAAACTGATTGCACACACCTGACACTAATCAGCCCATCAGCGCTGGCTCCTTAAGCCGGGACCAAATGCTCCTTCAGTGCCAGAATGTTCCCTCATGTCGCCTTGCATTGTCTCGATCCTGAGGAGAGTCTAGCCACGCTCCCTGTTCGTTGTAGTTTCAAGAATTTACCTGAGTTATCCTCCAGAGTTTTCTGTATTGTTCTTGCTGTAGTTGTTGCTACTTTGGGCGTTTTTGTGTTTTGTAGCTCTTTTAGTTGATACTTTGATTATTGATATCTTCTTCCCATTTTGGCATCCTCAGTTGTACTCTAAATAAATACTTTTGTTTTTCCTCTCTGCATCTGGGTCCTGGTTCTCATTGCCCGAGCCATAACAAAGTGTCCTGAGACAACTTCGGTTATGATTTGGTGCCAGAACCTGGACTGGCCCTCGGGTATACCTGGCACTGCCTTGCTTAATGTAGCACTGGTTTCCATATTCGGACTGTTTTTTTGCGCTGCTGTGCTACTGTGACATATACATATTTATTTCTGTGCAATATCATTAATGCTGTAATCACTTTATCTATTCCATGTGCAATCTGTGTATAAAACTCAACAGAATCCTTGGCAGTATATTTTTATGGAACTTTTTTTCACAGTTCTTTGCAGCAATATATGTTATATATATATATATATATATTTCTCTTTTAAAGCCCTTTGTATGAAAAGTACAGATATATAGTCAACTTTTTTTTTTATTTCTCTATTTCTGTTGCTATTTTTTCCTGCTGCCTGTAATACCCAAATTGCCCGTCTGGGAATTAATAAAGTCTTTCTTATTTTATCTCTACACCATCTGTTGCTCACAAACATTGCTATGCCTCCACCCTTCCTCTTACCGCTCTCCGTCACTCGCCTGTCCACTCTCAGCAGATGAAAACCATTCAATGCGACATGCGTGTCCGGCGTGAGTTCATTCAGCCACATCTCTGTGAAGCACATGACGCTACACTCCCGGTACTCCCACAGCAGTCTGGTTAGCACTGTTAGCTCTTCCATCAGATTAGGAAGAGATCTTTGGAATTTGGGAGTCATCCTTGATCAGGATATATCATTTAACTCCCATGTAAAACAAATTTCAAGGACTGCCTTTTTCCACCTACGTAACATTGTAAAAATCAGACACTTCCTGTCTCAAAACGATGCAGAAAAACTAGTCCACGCATTTGTTACTTCCAGGCTGCATTATTGCAATTCCTTATTATCAGGATGTCCCAATTTGTTGCTAAATACTCTCCAGCTAATCCAGAATGCTGCGGCACCTGTTCTGGCAAAAACCAGGAAAAGAGACCATATTTCTCCGATATTAGCAGCTCTGCACAGGATCCCTATAAAATCCAGAATAGAATTTAAAATCCTTCTCCTTACCTACAAAACATTAAATGGTCAGGCACCACCTTATCTTAAAGAACTCATAGTGACCTATTACCCCAGTAGAACACTGAATGGGGGCTTACTGGTGGTTCCTAAAGTCTCTAAAACCAGAATGGGACCCAGAACCTTTAGCTATCAAGCTCCTCTCCTGTGGAACCATCTTCCAGCTATTGTCCAGGAGGCAGACACCCCCTCTACATTTAAGAGCAGGCTTAAAACTTTCCTTTTTGATAAAGCCTACACTCAGGGCTGGCTCAGGCTTGCCTTGGACCAGCCCCTAGATATGCTGCCATAGGATTAGACTGCAGAGGGACTTCCAGTGACACCCAAACCTCTGTTCTTCTCTCCCTCCCCATCTGTACGCGTTCCTGACCTATCAAGACATGTTCCTGATTTGGCTTCTTGGCTGAGCCTGGACTACTGAGTTCACCTGTTCACCATGTTCATATACTATCTGCTATTAATATGTAAATATATCACATATGTATATACTATGCCATATGCACTTCATATACCTATAAATCTATTAGAGCTGTAAAAACTGTGATTTCTGACCATCCCTGAACCTCTCTGTCTCTCTCTCTCTCTCTCTGGCCGCCCACCCTGACCCTGGTTCTGCTTGAGGTTCCTGCCTGCTAAAAAGTTTTTCCTCACCACTGTTGCCAACTAAAACTGTCCATAAAACCTACATTGCAGACTGTACAGTTAGACTGCAGGCAGTTGTGGAGACTAAGACTAAAACAATCCACACCACAGTTGAGGATGAGGGAGGAGTGGCCAGGTATGCATGGTGGTGGGATTGAAGGTGACAGCAAGCCCAGAGACCCACACAATGGCAGGGGAGATGGGGGAGGCTGACCAGAAGACCAGAGGACCAAACCAGAAGAGGGAAATCATGCAGGCCAAGGATGTTGAATGTATTTTCCAGCTGGATGTCACAGGAGATGGGTAAGAGGAGGTCTTCCCTCTCTACAAACAGGGACCAGGGCTCATGCTAGGATGAAGTGGAGCTGACTAGGGCTCCAGGTTGAGCCACCAGCCGGTCCCAGAACTCTTCAGGGACGATGTTGGGATGAGGGCTGGAATGACAGCAGGACAGGGAGCGGGGGTAACTCATGGGCACAGGCTGTGTTGGTTAGCACTGGGCTGATGATGATGGTGTCCATGAACTTCCCAGCGTCCTGGATCTGGTAGAGCATCCTATCAGCAATGTGGGGGCAGCTGATGGCACCAGATGGAGAGTGGAACCATGGTCTATAGATGAGAGACGTGAAACAGATAGGAGGCCAGAAACCAAGCAGCCAGCTTTGTTTTTACCTTTATTTATTCAGGAAAGTCTTACTGAAAGGAGGCCTGATAACACCCAGACATTCACACCTGGAAGCTGCTCAGTGCAACCGGCTGCTTTATCACTGTGCCCTCCCACAGTTATCCTTTGATTCTCTAACCTTTAGACCACCAGTGCCCACCATAAATGAGGAGTAGCAGCTGCTGGCAGGGAGGGCTGTGGTGGTCAGGTAAAGTGTACAACCAAAAGCCAAACAAGGGAAAAAACACAGTGCTGTACTTACAGCTCTGCAGTTGTAGTGTTCACGAGCTGAAGAGCTTCGCTGTGCCACCACTTGCCAGCAGCAGACAGGATCCGGTCCAAACCAGCAGTTTCAGGATGGTGGATGTGATACACGTTGCAGAGTAGAAGTCACTAAAATCGCTTATAAAAACAATGAGATGGCTTAAAATGGTCAGAAGATAAAAGTGGGATTTAATCAGAGAGACACAGGGGCCACCACCAAACATGCTGGTGAGCCTGTACAGTGAGGAATTGATTGATTGATTGATTGATTGATTGAGATTATTCATTCTTTGACCCAAAATGATCAGTATAAGAGGAAAAGTGTGCAGACATAAGATACGATCACACCGAGAGGTCAAAACAAAGATACACTCATAAAGTAAGAAATTAAAGACATGAGAGAGAAAACACTATATACAGCATGTAGTTTACAATCCTTTAGGTTGTACAAATGAACTGTGAATTAAATTACACACAAACACACAAATTGATGTCTGCTGTAACAAATCAGTTGCTTGGAAATGTCATTTCTGTGAGACAGCGTTGAATTTTAAAAAGTGAATTTAATATTAAATTTGAATTCCCGTGTTGAACAAGGCAGCAAACCTAAACCCAGTCATAAAAACTGCACGTTGTGCGGTGGGACCAGAGGCAGGAGCTCTGCAGTAGCAGCAGTTCAGGTATCGCCCTCTGCAGGCCGGATCAGGCGGTGTCTGCAGGCTCAGTCTGAGAGTGTGGGAGCACTGAAAGTCTGCAGCAGCCAACATGTGCACCAAAACAAACAGCCAGCAGTGTCACAGTCTGTATTTAGGCAGTTCTCAGAAACACGGCACACTGGATTCTTGGAGCGGCCTGGCTCACTGAAGATGTGATGCTTTCTGTCCCTGCCAACCTGCTCTTGGCTCATAGACGGCAGGCCGTAATAGGCGGCTTTTATTCAGAGCAAGCTGAAGGCATGTTTGGCACAACAAGCTGCAATCAGATCCAGCTCAACTGGGCAGCAGCGAGGAAAAATGTTTTTCTACTGTGGGACGGGTTCATCCTGGAGAGACTCTTCATTACATAAGAGCTGATTTTTATCTAATTACCCGCTGAGAAATATTTTTACTGTCTCACGTTCTTCAAACACTGTTCATATATACAGAACTTTATTTTAAACGGCGTAGCCAACTCTCCTAACGGACAGCTCTGTCTTTAAACAGCAGCCACGTGAACACTGAAATTCATCTTCAGATAAACATTTTAACATTATCACAGCTGTAGGCTGTAGATCTTTTCCTCCATCACTTCCATCACATCACACGATGAAAAGTTCTGTTAATGTCCAAAATGAACAGGAGGAATGATTTAAGAATGCAGAATGGGCCTAAAATGCCTCTCCAAGACAGACCCAGACCCAGTACCTGCATGGTTCTGGTCTCTTTTCAAAGGTAACACTCTGAACGTGTATTCCAGCTGTCAGACATTGAGCAACAGGTTTGAACACACTGAGGGAGAAGGGTTTTTTCCATCTGAGTAACTTTTAGATCCCTGCAGATGACTCTATCTGGGCCTTGCTAGCTGGAAAGACAACGGGACCCAGCATGAAGCCTTACACCAGTCCAAGTTCAGTAAAAAGTCATGACAAGATCACAGAAAATGATGACATTATGCATTATATTTCTCAAAAAATATTTTTGTATTATGTGTATGTATATATATATATTAAATTATTTTTTTCAGGCATCTATATTTATATTGAGGCCATTTATTACACTTTTCATTTCAAACCCTGTGTAATAGCCTTGTTTTCACTGAATTGCTTGATTTGGCTGTAAATTATCAGCTAAAGCAGCATCTCTTAGTGTTGTTGTCAGAGTGCAGCAGCCACTCTGACACCAACAGATCGCCTGTGCTCACACACTTACTGGAGTTAAAACGGAGAAAACGTGGACGCTAAGCATGTCTGCTGGCTAATGTGAAATGATAAAACAGCTTTCTGTGGGCTCTTAAAGTGTTTTATACTTATTATTTTACTGGACTGGATCGTCAGGACCTTTGCCGATGTCACCAGACTGTTTTCGTTTTGTTGTCCAGCAGTGGATAACGATGAGACCTGCTGTTGAGGTTGTATCTTGAAATGGTTTGCATCGACTGAATCACAAGAATTACAGTTTTCCAGCGATGCTGCAGCAGTTGTGCACATCGACGGTCGAGCGCTGAACCCCCCGACAGCCGAACGAACGCACAGTCAGCAGCTGTCACAGCAGTCTGTTCTTCAGAAGACGCATTTCTGTTAGTGTTGCCAGTTTTTACTGACATCGTCGTGTGTTAGAGCAGACAGAAAGTAAAGAGACACCTGCAGAACTTTTTCAGTCTCACTTCATTCAGCAGGCAAATCCAGATTTCCAAGCTGAAGAACAACTGAAGTCAACCATGAGGTGAGTTCTGTACCTTCTGTACGATGAAAAGTGACCTTTAAACTCCCTCAAAGTCCAACACAGACAACCTGAGATCCGATATGTCCCTCTTCACCTCGTCCCTGAACGTTTCAGCTGCTGCGAGGACACCAGATAAGACAGATAAAGTCATGTAACGGTCACATACGACCACTCGCAGAACATCCTGTTCCTATTTTGTTCTACATTAAAACGTTTAATCGCCTTCACTGTTCTGTGATTGTCCACCACTGAAACCTGCATTAAATCTGCTGATACTGTTTTCTTCAAAGAGTCATGAAGAGTCAAACCAGCGCTGAACGTCAGTCCTTATATGCAGTGCACTGATCAGTCATGTGACTTATTGATCATCATATATACTGAATATACTAAACAACACCACACTAACACTACAGGATTTACTGTTGGTGGATACAAACACATACGAGATAAATAAATACAAACCAAACAGGAACACAAGCAATGCGAGGATGCAGTTTCTCATCTGAACACACCAGTGGGCTGAAAGTTTACGGAAACAAATTCTGGGTTGTTTTTTCACATCTTTGCATTTTCATGCACAGCCTGAACTGACGGAGGTCAATCTGTTGCTGACTTTGAGTGAAACTGTTGTCTAGAAGTCTACTTCCTAATTAAATCCACTCAGGCTTCAACAAATAGATCAATATTTAGTGAAATCCTAAAAGCTTATCTTAGCTTAGCATAAAGCCGGCTCTGTCCAGTGGGCAATGGACTCCGTGGCTGCTACCAGTAACTTCCTGCAATCTCACAGATGAGCGTGGTCTTAATCTTCTCATTGAACTCTTCATCAGAAAGCAAATCAGCATATTTCTCCAAATGTTGAATTTTAAACTTTAAAGTGCCAAACTTCCCTGAGTCGGATTCGTCCTTTTCCACGTGGGCGTGCTAACAGATAAGCGTACGTGAGTATCAGCTGTGTTTAGTTGTGTGTTCGCATTGATCACAGATTCATCCTCTGGGATTTATGTTTTCAGATGTAAACAGATGTTCAGCTCTGTGACTGAAAGTAAAGAAACAAACTTCACCAAAGTGACCCGACAGCCTCGTGTCTGTCCTCCGGCCTCTGCGTGCCGTCTGCTATCTTACGGTCGTCCTCCCGTTGTCTGTCTTTTTCTGTTTAATCTGATCTGGTACACGTGAGGAGCGTCTCCTCGGTCTCTGTGGGACGCGATGCATGTCAAACGCTGCTCAGATTAAGGGAAAGGGGTTAGAGCAGCTCAGCAGGTGTGTTCACAGCAGCAGGTAATTGTGTCAGACAGGTGACGACGCTCGCTGCGTGCTGCTGACCTGATCCCGATCGCCGCCCGTCAAAGTCACTGAGGAGGAGGAGCTCAGACCTGCTGTGATAAGAAAATAACATGAAGATGAGCAGGTGACAGGAAGTACTGAGGTCATCAGTCCAGCATCCACTAAGCTGTTTAGTTTAATGACTAATGAACATCATTTGGTTAACATTGTTTAACAAATATAATTTAGTTAAAAGCATTTAGCTAACAATGTTAACCAAACGATGCTCATTAGACATTGTTTAATGAGCATCGTTTAGTTTCATTGTTTAATGAACATCGTTTTGTTAACATTGTTTAGTTAACATTGTTTAATAAACATTTTTTAATGAACATCGTTTAGAGATATTTGAGTTTCATTGTTTAATAAACATTGTTTAGTTTCATTGTTTAATATCATTTAGTTAAAAGCATTTAGCTAACATCGTTTAATGAACATCATTTAGTTAGCATTGTTTAGTTAATATTGTTTAGTTAACATTGTTTGATTAACATCGTTTAATGAACATTGTTTAGTTAACAGTTAAGTTAATATCGTTTAGTTAACATCATTTAATTAGCAGCGTTAAGTTTCATTGTTTAACATCGTTTAGTTAAAAGCATTTAGTTAACATCGTTTAATGAACATCCTTTAGTTAACATCTTTAATAAATATTAATCTGAATCTTAATTTAATTACTAGCATTTAGCTTACATTGTTTAATGAACATCAACATTGAATGAACATTGTTTAGTTGACATTGTTTAGTTAACATCGTTTAGTTAACATCGTTTAGTTGACATCGTTTAGTTGACATCGTTTTAGGTCTAGGTGAAGGCAAGTAGAGGTTTTGGTTATTGTTCGGGTAAGTCTCTCAGACACGACTCTTAGTCTGTGCAATGTCCCCAAAAATGAGGACCTGTATGTGTGTGTGTGTGTGTGTGTGTGTGTGTGTGTGTGTGTGTGTGTGTGTGTCTAGATAGGCGTGCATGTGTGAGTGTGTGTATGTGCGTGTGTGAGTACGTGAGCATGTGAGTGTGAGAGTGTGTGTGAGTATTTATGTGAGTGTGTGTGTATGTGCGTGTGTGAGTCTGTGTGTGTCTGTGGGGGGGGTGCAGATTAGGCTGCAGCCTGTAGTCCCTCCTCCCCTGCAGCTCCTCTATATATACAGAGAGCCGGAGAGAGAGAGTCAGGGGACGACCGACTGCAGCCACGGACAGAGTGTGTGCAGCAGAGAGGGAGAGCGGTCGAGAGACATACACACTGACTGAGGGACGAGAACAGACAGAAACACCGGAGCACACTGATGTCTCTTTCTTACATTTTCATTTGAAACAGGAGCAAAGGAAGAACAGGCAGACAGACAGGTAAATCAGACAGACAGGTAAATCAGACAGACAGGTACATAAGGTGAACCTCTTCTAGCTCTCCTCTGATGATGGACGATTACACACTTCCCTTCTGGATTTACCTGGGTGTCTTGACTGTGTTCATTGGCGGAGCCATGAAGAAGATTTTGGCGTCCCACCTGAGCGCAGCGCCCCCCCTGGTGGCCTGGCTGGGGGCCACTGTGCTGGTGGAGCGGCTGTGGGCTTTCTGCCTGCCTGCCGTGCTGCTGCTGGCGCTACTCGGCCTCGCCTGCTGCCTGTATTCCGCCGCCAGGACCGGTCCGCAACCAGCCCTGCCTGCCCACGGCAAGGCGGTCTTCATCACTGGTAAGACGAGGCCCCGCCCACTCTTTCAGGTGTGTGTGTGGCTTGTAGGCGCACACAAAAACAAAGAAAAATCCTGACTGTGCTGTTATTTTAGGATGTAGCATCATTTTTTACACCTGGAAGCCTAGAAGTGAAAGCGTGCTTTTTAGTAGTTTTAGTAGTAGTAAAACCTTGTATCTCTAAAACATGAACTTTTTGGGGGAACGTGAAATCCTTCAGCTGATGTGAAGGAATGAAAACCACCAAAAAAGGAGATACAAGGTTGACACGTGATGTGGACTATGAATTGGTAGAACTTCCTCTCCCATCATGAACCGCTTCCAGCTGAAACTTCATCAGCAACATTCAGAAGAAAAGATTTTTCCTGAAATTGGAACAAATTTTCAGTCATTCACGATCATTAAAAACTCATTATTTTTGTCAAACTTCAACTTCAAACTGACAAAAGTTTCAGTTCAAATTGCCAAAGATCGCAGATGTGTTCAGGAATTACAATTTTGGTGAAATGTGTAAAAAAGGATGTGGAGGAGAGGTGGGGGTGTCCCGTGGCTGCAGCCGGCAGAGACTCACACAGCCTGTAAGAGGTTAAAGGGAAAAGTTTCGTAACCTTTTGTGTGAGTGTGAATGATCACAGAGCCGGTCACGCTGCTCTGAACCCACTTTTAAAAACCATTGTATCGCTGCTCAGATCAGGGAGGTGATGTGATCCCACAGAGACTCTGACTGTGTGTGTGTGTGTGTGTTTGTTGGGGAACAAACTTCATGAACAATAGGCTGGGGGGGGGGGATTCCCCTTCACATTAAAAGGGTGTGAGGACGCAGAGTTCACAGGTCCCTGACGAGTGGTTTTTGTCCCACTTTGTGTTATCGGAGCGTCGTGGAAATGAGTGTGATAAGAGGACTGATTAGTTTATGGATCTGTGTGTGTGTGTGTGCGTGCACGCGCGTGTGTGTGTGTGCTTGGATCGGCCTCCATGCAGACTTAATCACATTGTTGTTGCCTGACGGCCAGCTGGCTCTGAGCGCTTTGTGTCGTGGTTAACGAGATAATCAGATCTGCAGATTAATGTGACTGTTTAATAACACCACGCTCTGCCTTTGTGTAACTGTTCGCTCATGTAATCGCCCTCGAGCACAGAACGAGACTTACAGTGGAAACTTTCGAACGTGTCCTCGGGTAACTGAAAGGTAGGAAACAGGCGTCACCATGGAGACGGACGGACGCTTTGCTGGCCGGGCTGCTGTGTCGTGTTACCTGCTGTTTCCTCCATGTGATAGATGCCGTAATCTGTTTTTAATTCGAGCGCTGAGAGAACGGTTTTCATGGAGATGAATCGAGTGCCTGTGATGTTTTTCATCAGCGATGAATCTGCCCGTTATTCTTTCAGGTAATCATTTGTTGTGCACGGTGTCAGGTGATACCTGCCCGCAGCCCACGCTGACGTCTTCAGGTGTCTTATTTTATTCATCCACACACTCGCTTTAGTGTGACTGATGACAAACTGTCAGATCTTCACTGTCACAGGCTGGAACCAGCAGCTGTTTTTTGAACTTGTTTTTCATGTTCAGTTGCTATCGGCCAAGTCTGCACTGGTACAAAGTGTTTCCAGGAAATAGTCACAGCCTCGCACTCTAAGTCCGATGCTGACGACTGTTAAACCGGTGATGCAGATCTGTGTGGTGGAGCGTTTCCCACAGTGTAGGTGGTGACTGACCCGATCGTATCTGTAAACCTTAATTCACTTACTCATCCTTCAGTACTTCATTCCAACGTACTTCAGTCACCCGCTGAAAAGAATACAAACCACCGGAGGCTTCAGGGCAGACAGTAGATTCAGAACTTGTTCAGGACCGGTTAGCCCAGAAAGTGGCCCAGTAAACTGAATCCGTTGGTCCTTGTCCTATGGATGTTTCTAGAGTCTTGGTGATGGCTCACAGGGCTAATTGGGAAACCACTGTGGATGGAGAGCTAACAGCAAACACCTGGTTAGTGCAACACGCTATCGCTAATCAGTCACAATTCACCTCTGGGATCAGTCGCTAATGGGACAATTATTTTGCACACTGATTCAAATACTCAATCATTCTGTTCTGATATCAGACGATACTTAAACTTGTATTCAGAGAGTCTTGTTTCAAAGTTAACAACAATACACAAGTGTAACTCACACAATTACATCAACACAGCTGAATGGAACCTACAACAAAACATCAGTAAAATATAAGGAAACGTGAATTCAGCACCACATTCTGTCAGCATGCTCTGCCGTCTTGTGGACTAAAGGTGCACAACAGGCAACTCAAAATCCAACAAAACTGGACCTGCCACATACAGAGCAGCACCAGCAGCTAAAACTTGTTTTTCTGTCTGTATTCAGAGACAATCAGTATCCACAGCTGAACTGGGCAGTGGAATATTAACACTACGATCACATGAGAACGTAAAACAACAACTCTTCAGTTAACGTTCAACAACTGTAACTCCCACGAGGCCATTTACTGCTTTCTTTTGTCTTTTTAAAGCCCCCCCAGCAGTGCTCATGTGTCAAATTGCCTGTGTGCAAACATTTTCAGACTTTGAACATAGGTGTGGTCTACATCTCCAGCAGCCACCTCCCACGCAGGAAGGAGTGCTTGTTTGATCAGGATCAAAGAAATCTAGGTCACTCAGACACACAATAAACCCAGAGAAACAGTGTTTAGGGAGGGCACACTTCAGCCTTTTCAGAGCCTCCAGCAAAATGTCAACTCCCACCATGAATGTGTGCAGTCACGTACGATGATTACCTGCAGCAGGTGTTCAGGAGCTTGACCTCCTGTGGCCGACCGTGAGCACCCGCAGGACATGCAGGAAAACTACAGTTTTGTTCAGTAAAGGTAATCAGGTGATGGTGAACTGTGTCCATTCCTGTGTAACTGTCTCCTGAACTGCTGCTGTCCGAACTGACTAGATCCAACGAGCGCATAATAACCTTGGATATAACACATCCTGTAATAATAACAGAAAACTGATTGCTGGCATGTCGGTGTTTTAACATTTGTGTTAACACTTTGGACAGACGTTCATGGTCGCTGCACAATGAATCCTGATTACTTCAGAGAACTGCAGATTTTTCATCTTGTGTTTTGTGTGAAATATCTCTTGGATGAAACGTGGTTCAGACCCTCATGTCCCCCTCAGGAGAAAGTGTTTCTTCTGGGTTTTCATGTGGCGCCATCAGCAGGTTTAATGTGTTCGGCACATTAGCTTTGTGACCAAATACCTGCAGAAGTAATGACATCAACAACATCCTCAGCTGGTGTTTACTGCTAATTAGAAAATGTTATCATGCTAACATGCTAAACTAAGATAGTGAACATACCTGCTAAGCATGGGGAGTTTTTGTCATTATGTTACTTCATTTGAGTAAAAAGTAGACTTTATCTTTGGGGGTAGTCGGCCAGAGGGGCTCTTCTGCCTGATACCCTTCAGGCAAATTTTTGATTTGTGATGCTGAGATATACAAATAAAACTGTTGCTTTATAGCCTGTTGTCTTTGAGGGACGCACGTTCCAGTACTGCTTTATTTTATAGGTTTGTACATCAGATTAATTTCCTTGGAACATTTGTGTAATTTGGTACTAATAATGTGCAAGATTAGAAATTCATTCATTCATTTTTCTTCTTTAATTGTAAATTAAATCTGTGTTTTCCAGATTTGGGGTGCAACTAAAACATATTTTCATGAACAATTCATCTCCTGATTTTTGATTTATTTATTTATTGCTTGAAAAATAACTTGAATTATTATCAAAATCTCTGATAATCCAGTGTGGGTCAGTGAATCAATTGATCGTTTTAGTTACTACATGTGATGAATTATATACCAGCATGACTACTGACCAAAAAACTTGGTCTTGGTTATCAATTTATTGGAATCAATTCAAGGAGGTATATGGTCATTCTCTCATAAATGCTTGCAAAGGTCTTTCCAGAAAGCTTTGTAGAGGATAAAAAGGAAATGATGGACCCTTAGTTATCCACGCTCTTTCCACATCCACTGTGCTACAAATGCACATGGAGTAAATCAGTCCACATGGCGGTTCACTCAGTCCAATTCAGCTTGATTTCGGGTCATAAATGTCAGTCTTTGTGCCGTGCTGAGGTAATCCCACACCAGATCAACATATACTGCATACTAAGCTGTCTATTGGCCAAGCGGTAGTGCTTCAGGAGGTCGTCTGGTGTCAAGGCAACACAGTTCTAAATCCCAGTTCAATATCACGTCTTTCCATGTGGCATTTACAAGCCGGAGCCAAACATCATTGCATGTATGCAAACACAAAAAGCCATAAACCGCAGAGATAAAGGGATTATGCAACCGTTCCACTTACCCTGTGATAGACCGCTTCTTATGAATTCATGTTTCAGCTCAGTGAGGAAGAAAAGAACTTAGATCTGATTACAGCCTGGAAGCCGTCTCGCCCTCCAGACCTAACAAGCGTTGGCTTTGATGCAGTAAAACAGACAAATCTAAGAGGAGATTTAAAACGTGTCCAGAGCCGAGATCTCAATCAACAGCTCGTTCTTAATTGGCTCTGCTGAAAGCTGGTGAAGGCCAGTGTGGGGTCACTCTGGAAATAAGAGCAGCGGGTGGAAAAAAAGGCCCCAGTAAACCTCTTAGAAAGCTAATTGAACTGTTTGAGGCACATTCCTCGAAGGATGAGGTTTGAAGTCACAGGGCTCACTGATTGGGCAGCGCTGCCGGCTGGCGTCCTGCCGTCACTTGCAGGAAACCTCTCATGACATGAACACCGCTTCGTTTATACTACACTGATCATTTTGTTTTTACTGTCAGACAACTTTCTAACAGAATGTCGAGCACAGCGTTAAAACTGGGCCAACGCTGTCAGACTGATGTAGAAATGTGGTTTTCTGAAGGCCATGAACTTTCAGTGGCTCCTGTCACGGTACTGTTGAGGTAGTCTGGTTCCAGGCCTCTGAACCAATGTCCACATCCCTGATCTATTCTATTGTGTTCTATTTTGCTGTATTCTGTTCTATTCTATCATGTTCTGTTCTATTCTATCATGTTCTGTTCTGTTCTATTCTGCTGTATTTTATTCTGTTCTATTCTATTCACTCAGTGTCTTTCCATAAAATTTTCTACCCTGTCCTTTCTTTCTTTAAACATCTTCATCATTTCCCTTCCTCTCCTCCTCCTCTCTTCTTAGTTGCTTAAGGTTCATCAGCAGTTTAACTTCGTGATAAATGTAGAGCCAATCAGTGCAGATCAGGTCACTCTTTCACGTGATGGAAGAAAAACTGGTTGTAGCTGATTCCTGGATGAAGATGAAGATGAAGATGAACATTTTGTCTGCCCTCTGATTGCACAGCGATGAGGACAACCTCTCACACTCAGACTGCGTTCAGTAACAGATCTCTACATAATGTTTGCTCGGCAGTACTTGATGGTCGGTCATCTGCAGTTATTTGAAGGTAGAAAAACACTCTTCCTCTTCCTGCCACACGGTCTCTGCTCGCATCTGGATCAGAGTTTGTTATGACAGAGTTTTCCAAGTGATGAAGCAATGAAGACCTGCACCATGTGACCGTGTTTTCACACACAGGGACGATGGATGCTACAGAACAAACAGCAGGAACATTTCATTAAATGTTGCTCAATAGTTGAGTCCTTGTAAAACGTTTTCAGGGATCACTAGAATGCTGTCAAGCACCCCAGAACATAATGATTGACTCCTACAATCTCATCAGGGACCCAAGGAAACCAAGGCCTGATCAAGGAAACCAAGAACCTCATGACCTCATGAAACCTCATGACTCTCAATACCTCCTCAAAGACGCACATGAAATCATTAAATAGCCTTAGAACCTCTTGGAGAACCCCATGAAGGATCTATAGAAGCTCTGCAGGAACCACTATAATCTCTCCAGGGACCTTTGTAATCTCCTTAAGAACCCCTAACCCCCAACACCTCTTCAACATGTTCAAGGATCCCTATAACCTTCTCAGGGGTTCTCCTCAAGGACCCATAAAACCCCATGCGCCCCCTCCTGACTGCTCAGGAACAGCTCGCAGCTCTCTGGATCAGATGGTGTCATTACTTGTCGATGGATGCCAAAATTTGTCAGCTAATACTTCTACAGGAGAAAAATAAAAATAATAAAATGAATATAGAAACACAGATTTCCAGTCGACCTTGCCCAGGTCCGTCCAATCACAACTGTTTATTAGTATGTTTGATACAATGTGTTGAATCTGCTATCGTGTCGGTTTGCTGGATGACATATGTTCCCTAACAAATGAACAAACAAATGCACTTCAAGCTTTTGTTGATAAGAAAGATGTGTTTGCCGCACTTCCAACAGGATATACTTAAATGTATATACAGAAATGCAGCTGGCATTTAGGTAAGCGTGTGTGTACTTAAATGTTGATAAGTTCAGGTGTATTGTCTTAATTCCATGATAAACTCTCTCTTAGTTAAATCACATTTCACTTTTGAAAAAGTGCTCCGACATGTGATCGTAGATGAAAGTGCAGTTCAGAGACGGGACGAAACAGCCGCTAAACTACTGCACTCTGTGTATCAAAATTAATTTATTAATCAGCTAGTCAATGGTAAGCTGCAGAGCTTTCACATCTTTTCAAAATACATTTTATTGGATTTTTCAGACAGTACAGGAAGTTATAGTAACTATTCCATAGATTGTGTAATACATGTAACTGTAGTGCTCTTTTCATGGGAATCAGCGTCACAGAAAACCTGTCATGGTCATCTCACATCTTCATCCTGATAAAGGAAGCTCAGAAACGACTGTGTTTTGAAAGACAGCAAGTGGGGGCCAAGTGCTTGTTAAGTATTACTGAGGTTAGATAGACATCTTGGTGACTGCAAACATTACAAACTGACGTGGCTTGTGCGGGAGAGGAGGGAACATCTCTGGTGATTTCAGTGAGGGGAGGCATCTGCAGAGTCCAAAGACACTGAAGACAAACCCAGCAGTCATAGTCTGTTCACCTGCTGCTGTCTGATATGCAGCTGCTGGAGCAGCAGACTACAGAGCACTCCATAAATCATCCTCCACACTCCACAGAAACTACAGGTTTTCTTGTGTGGCATAAAATAACTACACCTTGCATTTTGTTGTGCGACCCTGTGTTGCAGAATGACAAATAAAGGAACCTTGAACCTTGTTAGATTCACATATTTATTGCTTTTTTACGGAGCTGGCACTGTGTAACTTTTACTTTGGCCTTCACGTGCTTACTTTTAATGTTTCAGGTCATGAAGTAAAATGAAATCCAGTGGCCTGATTAAGCTCGGAGTCTAACCTGCGTGTAGCTGAATTTCTGTACGTGAGCGTGGAGCTGTTGTGTGCAGATGTTGAGGCCTCCGCCCAGAGACAGATGTGTGTTTTGACCCCGTACATTTCTCAGTGCTCATCTGTCAGATCCCCGTTTATTTCTTCATCTGAGGGGCCCCTCGGAGCCCCGGCCCCGTTATGTAATGCTGCTTCTCCTCAGAGCCGAGTGTGTCTCCTGCAGCGATACCAAGGCCACATGCTCAAACTGGCTCCATTATGGACATGAACCGTCTGCTTTTAACGGCCCGTTTACACTGGGGGTGTTCCCGCGAGCTCGTGTTTCAGAGGGGAACCCCCAGCTGTCCTCACAGGGGTCTGACAGCGGGGTGGAGCCAGCGTTCATCGGCCAGAGAGGCATCTCTGTCAGTCTATCTGAAACCCGAGTCCACTTCACCCATTGCCCTCAGAGCAAATATTAAAGCTTGCTGTGAGAGGTCAGCAGTGGACAGAATGAAGAATGTAGGACAGTGTGTGGTCTGAGAGCTGCTGCAGCTCTTTACAGAGCCCCGTGTCATGCATTCTGCAGCACACATCTGCACATCTGCTGCCAGCAGTGATCGAGCTCTCTGCCGACACTGTCCTGTGTCTGTTCAACTTGACGGGCCAAATATGTTGGCACGTACCAGGAGCTCTCAAAAAACATACAGACAGTGTAGAGGAGAAATGTACAGGATGACACACACAGCTAAACAGATGTTGACTTTAACTCATAGTGTAAACATCAGCAGACAGAGAAGAGCTGGATGTCTGGATCCAGGCCCAGCTGTTGCTTCATGAACGAGATGGTTGTTGTTTTCGTTTTTACTCGACACAGTTTTGTTCAGGTGTTAAGATCTAAAAATCTGCACAGATCTGTGTCCATGTTGTGCTTGTTGTTGTTATTGTTGAGTTTGTTGTTGTTGTTATTGTTTATGTGTTTGTGCTTGTTGTTGTTATTGTTGTTTGTTGTTGTTATGTTTGTTGTTATTGTTGTGTTTGTTGTTGTTATGTTTGTTGTTATTGTTGATGTGTTTGTGCTTGCTGTTGTTGTTATATTTGTTGTTATTGTTGTGTTTGTGATTGTTGTTGCTGGTTTGTCCTTTTGTTCTGCTGAAGATTTATAACTGTGCTCCACTGCCTTGTTTCGGTGTTGTTTGAGTGTGTGAGATCTGACATCATGAAGCCTGAACCCCCTGACACACACACACACACACACACACACGCACACGCGTGCACTGTGTGTGCTTGTGTGTGTAGTTATGAATCAGGTTGGAGACTGTGGAGTAGAGTGGTGGTATTTATTTCTGGAGCCAGTCTTCACTTTTTTTTTCCTTTCGGGACGTGACTCTGGAAACCCTCCAAGGACACAGAGTGAAGCAGCGTGCCAACGCCTTGACGCTCTCGCCAGCAGAGTTCTTTCAGACCCCCGCCGCACAAAAGAACAAACGGAACAGCGAGTACTGCCGCGGATCAGGTTGTAGGTGCTGGGACTTCTGGGAAACTGGGGAGGCGTGGGGTACGTGACAGGTCCCTGTCTCTGAGGGACCTGCACCCTTCTGGGAAAACATATGTGGACGTGTCGACTTGGGGGTTCTGTTTTTTGTCTGCTCAAGATGTAAGAATGTTTCACTCCGAAAAGATATTTCAGTTCTCTGTGAGCAAATGAGGAGAGAATAAAGTTTTATTAATGTGTCAGGCGTACAACTGTGCTACCACCATCAGTGCATGTAAGCCAGAACCAGAGTTCTGCACAGACCTGAAACTGAGAACCGAATCTGGCCTCATCTCACATCACCTCCGTGATGAGGACGCTCAGAAATAACTGTTTTAAAAGAAAGTAAGCGGGGGCCAAGTGCTCGTTAGGTTTTACTCAGGAGCGATAGAAAGCATCACGACTGCAAACATTACAAACTGATGAGGTTTGTGCAGGACCCAGAAGACGAGAACCGAGATCGAGGCCACTTTGTTATTTCACATGTGGCTTTGGAAAAGGAAGTAAAAGAATAACTGTCCTGACAAACTGATCAACAGCAGCAGCGCAGCGTAAAATCCAGAGAACTTCTACCAGCGGATATAATACGACCAAATGAGTGAATGAATGTCGTTCAGCAAAGTTCAGCAAACTGCTAACATGCTAACCAGCGGGGAACCGCTGTCGGTTTCTCTGTACTGTTCTCCTGACATTTCGTTCTCAGGATTGTTCCTCATTTCATTCAATGAAGAGCTGCTGAATAGGGAAAAATAAGTCTCCACAGTTTATGATGTCCTCCAGTGTCTGAACTGTGTGTGAATCAGGTCTCAGTTGTTCATACTGTGGCAGAGGAGCTGCAGTAAAAATACAGCTAATAAGCTAGGAGAGCTTCCTCCATTGTGACTCCCCGGAGGATTTACCTTTTTTTTATTTTTATTTTTTTAATTTACTCTATTGATCCCAAGACTGGGAAATTATTCTCTGCATTTCACCCATCTCTGTCTGAAGCAACACACACACATGCAGCATGCAGTGAACCACACAGGAGCAGTGGGCTGCAATCAAGCGCCCAGGGAGCATATTGGGGGGGTTAAGTGCCTTGCTCAAGGGCACATCAGCCGGCTAATGGAGGGGGAGGGTATACTCCACCACACCCAAATTTTCTGCCATTCCGGTGGGGGAATCGACCCAGCGACCTTCCGATCGAAAGCCGCTTCTCCAACCTCTAGGCTGCCCCCAACTTCATCACCCTGAGCAAAAAGAATTGATTTCACCATTAAATTCTGCCTTTTGAATGGCATCATATTTATTCCTGTATAATGTACTATTATTAAATCTGATTGTTTAGTGTAACTGCGCATGTAGGACTGAATTTATTCCTCTACAAACAAGAACTGAACAGTGTTACTAAAACCTCGAGGCAGTAAATTACAACCCAGATATTATCATCATCTCCATATGTGCCAGTTGAGGCTGCAGCTGATGACTGAGCTCTCAGTCCAAACCTGCACTGGCTGCAGCTGTCACGTCTGTTACCGACACATCCAAACATCTGCAGGGTGACGAGCCAATAAGAGCTGCAGCAGGAAGAGGAGGATTATGTCTGCCCTGTTTGACGCGATGCAGGTGAAAGTTGATCGGCGTGATCTAAACCTCAGATTAAGCTTCAACACACTGATCCAATCTGCTTCTCTTCCCTGCCAACCCTGCAGGAAGAAGCTTGCGTCTCGCCCAGATGAGATTTAAACCTTCATGTCGGTTTTTATGGATGAGTTTCTTCAGTTTGTCAGAAACTTCAGTGGAGCACGTCATGACTGCAGCAGCATGTTAAACTCTTTTATTAGGCTCTAAAATCAGACACTCGTCTACTGATGTTACGCTGTAAAATCAGCACTTATTTCTCTGCTCTTTAGAAACATTTTGCTCCATTTTTTCTCAGGGCTTTTTGTTGTTGGATGATGTCCTGTTTCTTCTTGTCCGGGGTTTTCAGTAGTTGTGCTAAATGCTCGTGTGTGCCTGCTGTAAAACGAGAATATCATGGGCTTCATCTGTATTGTAGTCACATATCTGCCCCTCTGTAAAACACATCTGCCCCATATATATATATATTTGCTGACTTGGAAAAGTCTGTGACTGAAGCCGACACTACAATGAATGTGACTGCTTCTTGTTCCACTCTGCACAGGGAGGACGAGGAAGCGTAGGCCTAAAGAGACACATCAGTCATCAGTTTCTAGAAAGTAAAGGTTTTTATTGATCGATACAAACCGCTGATAATAAGTCTGTCCCTGTGTCCCCGCAGGCTGTGACTCTGGTTTCGGGAACGCAGCGGCAAAGCATCTGGACACTCTGGGCTTCCAGGTGTTTGCCACAGTGTTGGACCTATCAGGAGACGGAGCCAGAGAGCTGCAGAGGACCTGCTCCCCCCGCCTCACCCTCCTCCAGGTGGACATTACCCAGCCACAGCAGGTCCAGCAGGCGCTGCTGGACACTAAGGCCAAACTGGGCCTTAAAGGTACAGACCGGCTCCTGAAGCCAAACCTTCTGGTTGTGAATCAGATCGTTGGCTTTATTCCCAAAGACATCTGTAACTCATTTAATAACAGAGATAACATTTAGCCACTTTCAGTTTGATCAGCTTAATCATTACACTTTGCCTGAGTCACACGTCTACAGATGAGGTAACAGCTGTGCCGTTCACTGCAGTTCACTGTCTCATGCTTTTAAACTGTGAAAAGGTCTCGTGGCCAGAGGACATGAAAGCTGACATTGTGTTGTCACAGAGCAGGTGTACAGGTGTTAGAGGACCTGAAAGCTGACATTGTGCTGTCACAGAGCAGGTGTACAGGTGTTAGAGGACCTGGGAGCTGACATTGTGTTGTCACAGAGCAGGTGTACAGGTGTTAGAGGACCTGGGGGCTGACACTGTGTTGTCACAGAGCAGGTGTACAGGTGTGCTGATGCACACTGTGTCTCCTCAGCTCAACAGGTTGGACTCCAGACTTCACTTCTCAGGCTGAAGTCGTTGCACTCTGAGCAGTTTGACGAGGTCGACTGTACCTTTAAATACACAGTGTGTGTTTTCAGTATTTAATGGCAGAGTGCGTCACATGCACAGGAATGTTTGAGGGCCTTCTAGGAAATCACTGACACGCAGACACAGCGGAGGAGGCGCTGATGCCCGAAACAAAGCAACAGCTTGAACTGATCTCAGTGAAGACGAACATCTGAGGAGATTCAGTGTTGAAGCAGACGAGTGGTTTGGTCTCATGTTTCACACACATAAATCAGAGCAGAGCGTCCCCTGGCTCGCTCTGTGATTGGCTGAGACCTGCAGCTCCCACTGGCTTTGTAATTAGACGGTTCAGGCTGCTGACTTTACCTCCGAGTCATCTGAGGATACACAGAGAGAGAGGCGGGGGGGGGCGGAGAGAGACAGAGAGAGAGAACAGAGAGAGAGAGAGGCAGAGAAAGAGAACATAGAGAGAGAGAGACAGAGTGTGAGTGTGTGTGTGTGTGTGTGTGTGTGTGTGTGTGTGTGTGTGGGTGGATGTGATTATGAACTGGAAGGAAAGGTCACTTACACTCTCATACACTCTCTCTAGAACTGTGTGTGTGTGTGTGTTCCCTGCTGCAGGCTGTGATTGGTGGAGACTGAGCCCTCAGTGCAGACAGGTGTTTGAGGTAGATTTGTAGGTATTTCACTGATTCATCAGTTGTTCGAGGAGTTCTTAGCTGCGGCGTGACACAGTCGACTGTCGCTAACGACTCCTCCGACAGTTTGAAATGGATCGATCGATCGATAATAATAATAATCTCAGAGGGAAAGTGCAGCCTTACTTTCCATTAATCAAACAATTAAAGTACAATTAAAAGGCCAAACAATAACCAATAAAAATATATTTCTATATATGATGATGCTGTGACTTCGAGACCCGTGACATTACTGACCCCAGGCCAGTGGCTCAGGAACTCATCACCTATGGAGGCTTTACAGGGTCACTCTCATTTAAATGATGCAATAATGTCTTTACAGATATTTTATGAAATAAATGATCCTATGCAAAAAATACAAACAAATTATACTATCTAACCATGAAACTGTGATGTAATCCAGAACGTTTTAAAACTGATTATTCTAAACTTTTATTTCATCCTGTTTCTTTTCACACTTGAGGACTGTGTTACAGCTCATTTTGGTTTCCTTTGGGCTGTTTTTATTCGTTCTGTTAGAGCCCATCATGGTCACGTCTGCAGTTTTGAGTTTTTACCATGTGCAGACAGGAAGTTACCTGGGCGGCCGTTCAGGTGTTTGACTGTCTGCCAACCTGGATGTTCTGTTCCTCGTAATCTTTTATCAGCTCTGAGCGGTTCAGGCCTAAACAAAGCTCCACAGTGGCTCGGCAAACAAAGCGTGGGATTCTGGGTCAGCCGCCTCAGATGAGTGTGAGCGAGGCTTGTTTACACTCGCACAAGAGAGAGAGAGAGCGGGAGAGGCTGACCTCACGGCGTCCTGTGTCGGCGGTGTATAGTGATTACGGTCATATCTGCTCACAGTCAGAGGCGACTGTCAGACAGATGGTGCACGTGTTGAATAAAGAGAAAACTTTAGAAAAAGAAAAACGCCACTTTTTCACAAGTGCACAGTGACGCTTTAAGTTTTAAATCCAGATACGAGGGGAGGGGTTTTCCATGATTGATGTCAGCTTGGCAAACATCATCCTCTCACCCACCTCCTCGATGGAGTCCAGAGGGCAGTCCAGGACAGAAGCAGCTCTCCTGACCAGTTTGTTCAGTCTAGCAGCTCCAAGTCTCTTGTGCAGTGCTGCTCCTTTACACTGATGTGTCCTCGGTTACACCATCTGTTGTTTGCAAACATCGCCATGCCTCCACCCTTCCTCTAACCGCACTCTGTCGCTCGCCTGTCTGCTATCAGCAGATGAAAATGAAAATTTTCCAAAGTAACATGAGCGTCTGGTGGGAGTTCATTCAGCCACGTCTCCATGAGTCACGTGATGCTTCACTCCCGGTACTCCCAATGGTTAGCGCCTTTAGCTCTCCCATCTTTCATTCCATCTCCATCTTGATAACACAACTTTCCCAATCTTTTGTTGTCCCAAAGTGTTTGAAACATGTTGCTGCATCACATTCAAAATGAGCATATAAGTAGTTTTGAATATGATTTGAAAAATTCAGATGGTGATGATGCCAGTATTGTTGTTGCTACGCTGAAAACTAAAGCCACGTCGCTCCACGGTGAAGGAGCTACATCCAAAGAGGAGCGAGGTGTTTTGGCTATGAAAGATCAAATGAAGAACAAACCACAGTAACATGTAAGAAGCGCAGGAAGATCAACAACGAAGGGGCAACATAACAAACTTATCTCACCACCTCAAGCAGAAGCAGCCATCTGAGTACGACAGCAGGAAGTCAACAGCTGCTGTCAGATCTAAACCTAGCCAGCAGTTGCATCGGCTCAGCACAGCACCACGGAATCCTCGGCAAGCCGTACTCCATATTTAGTTGAGATATTTTTTATCGAGAGTATCGTGGTTACAGAAATACTCAGAAATATCATTTTATCTGAGGGCCATACCGCCCACCCCTAACACCCAGGTTTATGAGCTGTGTGGGACTCTCCGGGGAGACAGATGCTAAATGACAAATCAGAAATAGTTTAAATAATAACATTAACTTTTAATTTGAGCTTGTGACGTTCTTGTTGAGCAGCAGGAAGATGTGTCCGGATGTCCCTGTGATGCTCCGAAGGGATTTAACAGGCTTTGTGTCCGCAGGGGTAAACAAGTGTGTCATCTGTGTGTGGTCGCTCAGCACTAACCGAACAGCAGTGGACCCAGTGTTGACCCCAGAGGGACCCCACCTCTGATAATAATAATAATAATAATAATAATAATAATAATAATGCATTTTATTTATAAGCGCCTTTCAAAACACTCAAGGACACTATACAAAGATAAACAATAGTAAAAACAAGACACATTAAAAGCTCAGAGGATGTAAACACAAGAGAAAACTAAACAGAGTTTAAAAAGTCATAGTGAATACGTGAACTGAAACAGACGAGTTTTGAGTCTGGATTTGAGCAGGGGTAGCGAGGCAATATTGCGGATGTCGGGGGGAAGTGCATTCCAGAGCTGGGGAGCAGAGCAACTGAAGCTCTACTCCCCATAGTACTGAGGCGGGCGGAGGGGACAGTGAGGAGGATGGAGGAGGAGGAGGAACGGAGGGAGCGAGAGGGAATGGCAGTTTGGAGAAGATTAGTCAGATAAGGAGGGGCAAGATTGTGGATGGCCTCGAACGTGTGGAGGAGTATTTTAAAATTAATTCTGAACTTAATAGGGAGCCAGTGCTGAAGTGCAGGGGTAATGTGGTGATATGAAGGGGTTTTGGTGATGATACGAGCAGCTGAGTTCTGGACCAGTTGGAGCTTATGAAGGGATTTTTGAGGGAGACCAAAGAGGAGGGAATTACAACAGTCAATGCGGGAGGTGACAAGACCCTGTACAAGGATGGAGGCAGTGTGGGGGGTGAGGGAGGGGCGGAGACGGTTTATGTTGCGTAGATGAAAGTAAGCAGGCCGTGTGGTATTATTGATATGGGAGTGGAAGGATAGAGAGCCATCAAGTATGACACCCAAGCTCTTAACCTGAGGGGGGGGGGGAACAGGAGAGTTGTCGATTGAAAAGGAAATACTGTCAGCTTTGGATAGGGTGGATTTGGAAGACTTCAGTTTTGTCCATCATAAGACACATACTCAGGCTCTGATCACCGAGCTCCAGGAACTGTGAGGAAACACATGTCTTACCTTTGCTGTGTGTGTGTTCGGCAGGTCTGTGGGGGTTGGTGAACAACGCTGGAGTGTGTGTGAACTTCGGAGACTCCGAGCTGTCGCTGATGTCAAATTTCCGCGGCTGCATGGAGGTCAACTTCTTCGGCACGCTGAGCGTCACCAGGAGCTTCCTGCCACTGCTGCGACAGGCCAAAGGACGCATCATCACCATCTCCAGCCCTGCAGGTGTGTGTCCAACACACACACACACACACACACACAGATTCTATAATACATCTGAACGTTCGAGAACAACTGAACCAGAGATGAACTGACTGCTGCCTTCAAACTGCCAAAGTAAACAAACATGGCTGCAGCTCCTCAGTCGTCAGCACAACCTGATCAGTCAGAACTGTCCCCTGTTCACAGAAGTCATGTGATCAGCAGGTTTCATGGTCTGTTAGACCTTTAGAGATGTCGTGTGCAGACTTTAAATTCTGGTTTGATCAATAATAAGTCACCACATGATAAGTTACACAAAGTGTTAATGAGAGAATCAGAGTAAATCAGTGAAGACAGTTTCCTCCCACACTCTGAGGACATGCAGATGATCCATTACCTGCCCACAGGTGTGACCGGTGCCTCTGTGTCGGTCCTGTTGACGGGTGACCTGTCCAGGTGAACTTTCACTCAGTGTCAGCTGGTACTTGCTTGGATATATTAAGGCAAAACAGGTTGTTATGATTAGAGTCAAAAATGTCCCTCCTCCAGGTCCAAGTTCACTGTGGACATAAAGGAAGTGATCCCAAACAAACTGTGAAGTTCCTGCTGTAGTTTTCCCTTTAAAGGCAGAAAGAGAAAACAATGTTTTCACAGAGCCCCACCCTCCCACCCTGCACATTGTCATTGGCTGGAGGCTACACGCCCACCGCCCAGAAAAGTCCCGAACACAGCAAAGTAAGAGAAGACCAGCAGGGGGTAGCAGCTCTGCAGACTCTGCAGACGCCACCACTCACCTCTAGAGAGGGTTATCATTTCTTCGTCTGGTCATTGTTTTCAGGACAGGCCTCCTCCTCTGCCTTTCAGACCACCACAGCCTCAGACCTCACCTGAGGTCACCTGATCCTTCAGGGATCATCGTCTGAGGAGCAGAAACATCTGCAGTGTATTTCCCGACTTGAAAAGCTCATAATGAGACGGTTCAGTTGAGTCCGTACCTGCAAGTGCAACGCATCGACATCATGTTCTCCTCACAAAGACTCCCTCCTCTCACTGCCAGGAGGTCTGACTTCGATCTGAACTCTGACCTGTCGCCAGAGGCTTGAGTCTCCTCCTCCTTCTCCTGTGGGTTTGTGCTCCTGCTGGTTGGCCACATCGAGCCTCCAGCCGATCCTGGAGGGTTTCCATCTGCAGGAGGCTGTATATTGACGATGAGCTGTCAGGACTGGATGACTCTGCTGTATCTGCTGATCTGAATAAAGCAGTAACTGTTTCCAGCAGAGGTGAAGGCAGCAGTCAGCAGAGCGACAACTTTGAGGAAGAATAAATGAACTCTGACCCTTCTTTCTCTTTTTTCTCTGCTTCCTCTGCTTCTTCTTCTTCTGCTGCTGCTGCTTCTCATGTCATGATGAAGTTCTACCTGTGTTTTCAGGTGACCAGCCGTTTCCCTGTCTGGCAGCATACGGAGCATCTAAAGCAGCCCTGAACCTCTTCACCAACACTCTGCGACATGAGCTGGAGCCCTGGGGGGTCCAAGTCTCCACCATCCTGCCCTCCTCATACAAGACAGGTAACAGCACAAACCTCTGCACCAGCCGATTATTCAGCGGTCTGACCACGTGTCCACATGTTCATGCATGTTTCTGACACGGATCAGCTGTCTTATCAGCAGTGCTGCCAAATCTATATGTACCTGACGTGAGCCTTCAGAAGGTTAACAGAGGTCCACGTGAAGTGAGATCATCATTATTCCAGGAAACAAACACAATCCATGGGGGTTAAACAGCAAAGAGGGTGGTTTAATTATCAAAACATTTGTTTGGCTGCCAGACAGAACAGAAAAGTTATGATGAAGGGATCAAGCAAGTGATGAGGTGAGACATAGAAACAGCCATTCAGATATCTGTCGATCCTGATTGGTCAGGATTAAACTGCACTCCTTGTTTTACATTTATATACGATAAGAAATATCAACGTGGAGCGAGTCATTTCTATATACATCCTAAAATGCATGAGTGCATCCATTAATACGGAGGCTGATCTGCTTCCATAGGAGGCCTCGTCATGTTCAACACGGGCCCGAACCGCAGTATACAAGGCCTTTAGTCCATGACAGGAAGAGGAAGAGGAGCGCAGCTCTCTGTGCATTCGTTATTACTGAGAGTGATCTGACTCCATCGGCCTCCTGCCGAGGAGAATGGTCTCGTAATGAGGGCCACATGTGGGACACGCCATCTGTTCTCACAGAGAGGACTAATTGCTGACTTTTGATTTTGAAACTCCCGCAGGATGGATGGATATGATTAGAGTGCTGGAGGACGAAGAGTCACTCAGAGCCAGACTGTTGGCCAATAGAAAACCTCAGTTTTTCCTCAGTTCTTATTCTTGGTGTGGGTTTGAATAACACAACGTCATCGTGTTAATAACTCACTGTGCTGTGGTCGCAGTGCTCAGGAGACTCCAGGGTCTCAGAGAAACCACAACTTAACGAGTTAATTATGTTGAGATGAGGAGCAGATATCGGGATCACTGGCCGAGGCCAGCGGTGGAGGAGTGTTTAGATAATCAGTCAGTGATGACTGATTGGACGTAGCAGTGGTGGTGTAAACAGCGAGCCGGGCACACTTTATCCTGCTGTTTTCGCTTTAATCCTAAAGGAACAGGTTTCTATTCAAACTCTTAATCCTGATGTTTCAGCTCCGTTTGGCTGACGGCCGACCGAGACGATGAACTTTATCCAGACTTTGTGTTGACATCCTGCTCGCAGCACCGAACCTCAAACCTCACACTGAGACAGAAAAATGAGAGATGTCAGCAGCTCAGCTCTGCTCAGTTTGTATGAAATGTGTTACAACACATGTTTCTCCGGCCCAGCTATTAAAACTGGAACATTTATTGGTCTGTTGGCTGCTGAGGCGTCAAACCAAAAGGATTTTTTGACATCCAGTCGGCTTCACACACGTGGCTGTTCACCAGGTGGAGAGGCTCTGATTAAAGGCATTTAAGACATGTTTTTGGACTACAAGTAAGCCAGGAGGCCCCACAGACCACCGCAGACCATCCAGACCTCATATTCTCATATTATAGCTTATTAAACAACACTTTGTTGGGTTCATTTGTTTCATTTGTAAGGACAGGACTTTCAGCCAGGAGACAGCTGCTCATTTCCTGAGTGGAACTGAACGTGACTTATTTAACTTACAGAACGTGCTGAAATTACGTCACGTACATAACATGAACATACGTATTTGAGCCCAAACCAGGATCTTTTCCTTAACCTAAGCAATTAACTAACTAACTAACTAACTAACCTCAGCAAAGTGCATTAAATAGTTACTGGATGTAACTCCTGTTCTATGAGTTTGTCTGCCAGTCATATGTGTTGTGAATGGAGATGTTGGCAAACTATTTTTTCTGTCAATGAGGACAGAATGTCAGGTGTTAGGATTTCTATATATATGGTAAATTTGTTAATATATAGTTTTATAACACCATCACTATGAAAAGAAACACGCTGGACGTATATTAACATGTATGAAACAGTTTCCATCATCATCATCTGTTTCCTTCATACTACAAACAGACAAGTCTCTGGAGAGTTTGAACTCTCAAACAATGCATGCTGGGAAGTCTGCTAATATCCTCATCATGTTTCTTTAAAGTCAGAGCAGCCCTGAAAATGAAAAGTTGAATGCAGATGAGATGAATAGAACGTATGTTACAATGAAGTAAATGATGAATCCACTAAATTCAGCCAGTGTGGTTTATAGGGCAGCAACACTGGAGCAGCCAGGATTAGTCACTGTTGGTTGTTGCTGTGGTAACCCTAAACTCTGCTGTCTCTGCAGGTCAGTCCAGTAACCACACCTACTGGGAGCAGCAACACAAGCAGCTGCTGCAGAGTCTGTCTCCGGCACTGCTCGAGGACTACGGCGAGGACTACGTGACCGAGACCAAGGAGCTCTTCCAGAGCTACGCGAGCCAGGCCAACCCCGATCTCAGCCCCGTCATCGACGCCATCGTCCAGGCGCTGCTGTCGCCGCAGCCGCTCATCCGTTACTTCGCCGGGCCCGGTGTCGGCCTCATGTACTTCATCCACAACTACTGTCCCTTCAGCATCAGCAACCGCTTCCTCCAGAAACTGTTTTTGAAGAAGAAGCTGATGCCGCGTGCTCTGAGGAAGCAGTCAGGCTTTGACCTGAACCTCAGCCTCCACAACAACAACAACAACAACAACAACGAGGAGAAACTCAAGTAGCTGTGAGACAGTAGAAACATCCAGATGGTATAGTCCTGCAGAGATAGAGGACCACTTCTGTAACGCACTCATAGAGCTGTATCCTGTCCTTTTCTATGTGCTGTTTTTAAATTGTTCAAGGGATCATGGAGATGCACCAAAATGGTTTCTGTTTGTCTCTGTATTGTCTGGCCTCATGACGCCCCCCGGTGGACAGCGGGGACACACCTGGAGGTCACGGGGCAGGTTCTGGTTGAGGTAGCGCCGCAGCCACAGGTCGATCATAGAACACTTCAACTCCATCAGCAAGATCAGCTGTACTGTACACACACCGAGAGTCACGCTGACTTCATGTGCCTTCATCACACAGAGGGAAGAAAGACGAGATAAAGATGCTGGATCAGCAGAATGAATCAACACTACAGCAGCTTGTTGAACAAGTGACACGAGAAAAACAGCCAAAACACAGATGCAGACAAACATCCACGTTCTCGTTTTATGTGTTTAACTAAATCTACATCAGCGTGGCTGAAGGCAGATCAAGCCTTCATCTTATTTCATGGTTTTAGCTTCTTACAATCACTTCTTACTCAACAACTTCATAGTTAGCACACAAACTGCTTCCTGGTCTGATATGACCCTCTGGTCTGTCCATAGTTGTGTGCACCTGGCCGGACCAGGAAGTGCACTGAACCTCCTGAAATATTCTGCAAGCTTTGTGACGCAGTGAAGGCTCCTTGCTGAGGGACTGTGGCAGGCGAGGTAAGCAGCTTCTTCATTGACAGACATCACTGTGGCTCTGTGTCATTGTAGACCGGGAGGGGTCGCGTAAAATGGGAACAAACTCCACCCGTGTGGGACGTCAGGCGCCTTGAAAACAAGCTGCTGTAGTGACGCCTCCGTCCACCAGCCCGCAGGTTTCAGACATCTCTGAAAATATTTCCCATTTAGAAAACAACATATTGAAATATATTCATGCTGAATCTCAGTTTAAAACTGCGACAGCAGGAAGCAGATGGAATTCTTTCAAAACAAAAGGACACGTTCAGTTGTCTTGTTTGTTTCATCTCACAAATCCAGAATATATGAACTTCATTAGATTTGCCAAGGGGCAGGTTTGCTTATCAGACCCAAATATAAGTACAAATATCAGACTTCCTGTTTAGACATCTGACCTTCATAATAAAAGCACAAACGTGATGAATAATAACTATGGCAGACTCTACAGTTTTTTTATTTGAACTATTACTTTTTTTTCTTTTTCTTTTTTTTTTTTTGCTTTAACGTATCATTGTGAATGAAATGTTGGGTGTAATGGTTGTCATGACTCCATCAGTGTTTAGACTGGTTCCCTATAAGCTTCACTTTCAGTCTACAGCTCTGTCAGGTGCCAGGTGTGATCATCTGGGAAATGAAGGCTGACTGCTGGCACCACTTCTGTCTGATTTTTCTCCTCGTGTTTCCTTCTCCTCTCCCTCCACCCTGACACCGACCCCTGATGTAGTTACTTGTTTGCAAGAAGCAACACAAACTGTTATTTCTCCATTGAATTACGACAGTTTCACCTCAGTGAATGTGCTTCTTTCTTCTCTCTTCTTTCCAAAGTGCTGTTGATTGTTTCTTCACTGCAATTTGGAAACAAGTGCAGCGTCCTGTGTGTTGGTAGCCGCCCGGGTGTCTTTATGACAGCGGCGCAACAATGATACCGCTCAGAAATGTTGCTGTTTTCACTTTAAATCTTATTATCATGTGGCCAGGCAAGGCTATGACTATGTACTGGCACTGAGACACACAGGAACACACACACACACACACTCAGGAGAGAGCCTCTGCTAGCTCTGCTGCTAGCTGCTAGCTGCGCTGCTGCACAGGTACCCACGGTGTCTCAGGGACATAGATGATGTTCTGGTCTGCAGCAGTCTTCCTTCCTGAGAGTAGCTGCTGGTTCGTCTCCACCCATGCTACACTGAGCGCCGGTCAGTCGGTGTCTGCCGTGCCGCCCCCCCACCCTCCACTTCACACACACAATGACCTTTGTGGCGATAACACAGCAACATTTCTGCTTTTTTCCTTTGTCTTCATGAAAAATGGAAAATAAACTGAACATATATATTTTCAAGTATCTGTAACTTTTCAAATGTGCTTTTATTCTAAAGGTCAGAAGCAGAAGTCTTATTTTTATGTGATTATTTTACTTTTCAGCATTAAAAATCAGCAAATGTAAAAGTTAAAGCCTCAGCAGACTCACTTGAAAACCAGATAATCCAGTTCTATTTTGGTTGGTTGATAATAAACCACAGAAACGTTTTTCTGCTCTTGACAACAGAAAATTCAGTTTTCTTGTTTCTGACCAGTTTTATCTTCATCTTCAGGTTCTTTGAATGTTGCTTCATCTTGTGGTGTGTTTTTTGTGATTCAGTATATGAACATTAATAAAGCATGTAGCAGTTTTCATACGTGATTAATCAGACAAAATCAAAACCTCAATTTTACAACGTTATTCCAAATGCAGGTCTATTTATTGTTCTGTAGATAAGAGTCACAAACGAAGTTCTTGGAATATTTTTGCACTTGTTCAGCAAGTGTGTTTCTGAGGTCTGTGGAAACTGTCTGTCCCTCGCCAGATTTAACCTCCCCCCATTCTTCTCATTGGTCCTTTCTTTGTTTTTCAGCCCAGTGTTTGTTTTTGAATCAAACTATTTATGGCATCTCATCTTGTATCATCACTTAAACTGTGAATTTTGTATTTAAAGGAAATTTTAAAAAACAACAAAAATATGATGTAAAATGTTCACTTGGTTCATTCTTTGATAGAAATAAAGTCGACTTTTTCAGACTCGTGGTTTTGACTCTTTGAGTTTGCACTCTGGCGTCTGTTTGGGGCGTATTTTGGTTCGGGTGAAATCGTCCAGGTTTTTGACTTTATTGTCTGAGTCTGAACATCCACCACAACACAGCGAACACAGATTCAACTATCATCTGTTTTCCATGTAGATGAATGTAAATGACACGTTCTTCTTCTGTTTCTGTTGTTCTAAATGTCAGCAGGTCTTTTTTAACGTTTGGTATCGAAGCCTTTTTCTGCTGCTTTCACATCAATATTTCACAACAAATGAAGCGACTTACAGAAGATACAGCAGTGAGCTTTGCTGTTAGCTAGAAACATCCACCATGAACACTGCTGTAAAAGCAAAGAATGGGCAATATTAGAGAAAAGTTGTATCCAAAAAGTTGGATGTTGGACTTCCAGGAGATTGTAGAGCTCAACACGCTGTTGTCTGCATGAACAGACAGAACAGCATTGTTGAAGCTACATGTTAGCGACGCCTTGCTATGAAACTGAGAACACTGATCCAGGGATCTGTGGATCAACCACCTCCAGATCAATGCAGGGAAACAAAAAGAGCTTGCGGTGGACCTCTGCAGGTGAAGCATTCTCCTCCTCCACAAGTGAACACCCAGGGAACAGACAGTGAGACGGGTACCTGAGTGTTCACCTGAATAATGCACTGGACTGTGCTGACAACACAAACATCCGCCTCCATCTCTCACAGTCCATGAGGCTCCACCTGACTTTCCATGTCTCCAGGCTGAGAACTGTCAGAGAAAGCCTGCTTCAGCCTACCTACAGATCCCCACCAACGAGGTTGGAGCAGCATGCTCCGTCCACCACGTGATCACAGCTCGGCGACGTGAAAGAAGCTTCCAGTACCTGGCGAATCGGGAGGGCAATGGTCCTGAAAAGGTTCAGTAATTTCCTATAATGCTTGGTCAATGTAGTTTTTAGCAAATGAGGGAATAAAGCCTTTGTTGAGGACATTTTTTTGTCAATAGTTTCAGGACAACAATGGAGCTCTATGGCACAGAGGAAGAAGGACCATCAGGCTTCGATACAGACATGGTGCTAGTTAACAGGAGCATTCACTGCTGGCTTGTGTTGTCACTATACTGGAATTTCTAACTTCAATGTGATACTTAAAAAAAACTGATACTTGACACCATTTTAGATACCACAGGGGAAAACTGACACAACACTGAGGTCATACAATCCTGACTTTTATTAAAAGATAAATATAATAAAGATTAAACCAGCCAACAGGATATAAAGTAGTTCAAATGAGCTCAGCCTGAAACATCTGCAGCAGTAAAATACAACATATATGCAGCAGGAATATTAATCCACAAACATCAGACATGACAGAGAAACACTGACAGCAACATTTTACTGATACACCAACACTTTGACTTTCCAGACAGTTTGCTCATAATGCATTATTTTAATGAAGTAAGGTTTTGAATGCAGGACTTTTCCTTTTCACAGTGTGGTCTTTTTCATTTTACTATTTTATTATTCCTTCTTTAAAATCTGAATAGCTGAAGATCTGCATACAGTCAAAGAAGTTTCCTCTCAGGTCAAACTCTGCAGCCTGAGACTCCTCAGGCCCGATCGCTCAGAGGGGATTAGCTTAGCTTAGCTTTGACAATTAGAAATGGCTGTTGGGCCAACAACTTACTGGGCCATCTTGTTTAATGCTTCAGTGAGTCTTTATAGAGGTCAGTGTGTGTGGGGGGGAAAGCACAGCTGGCACCAGTGTATCAATACTGTGAGCATTGAGACCATTTCAAATATTTAGAATCAATACATACTGAAAATTTACTGATATTTGTGACTTCGCTGGTGTTGGTTTGAGTCTGAACATGAAGAAATGAAGATATCAGTTTACACCGGGGTCCTGAAGATTTAATCACGTCTGTCTTTCTGGTTTCTTGGAAATCTTTGTCTTGATAAAACCAGGTGTGTGTCCTCAGATGGTCTGAGGTGGATCTGGTCCAGCAGCAGTTGGGTCAGTGGGTTGAGCTCTTGGCAGCATCCTGTGAGCTCTCCATGGTCCATGTTTCCCCTGTCATAGACCCAGCAGTTTACTGGCACCCGCAGGACGAACCCAGTGTGTACTGGGAGTGTGTGTCGGCCTTTACCTCCAGCTCGGCCGCCATGTGTGTGACCGTTTACTCTGGCAGACCGGCAGCTGAGGAAATCCGGCTCGTTTCCATCGGGAGCGAGGTGAGACGAGTCCAAATGTTCCCCTTGATTAAAATATGTGGTCTGCGTAGGAGCCTGGACCCCCCCAGCAGCAGCTCTGAGCCAAGTGATGGAAATAACTCACATTGTTTAAAGCTCTGTGGGAAACCAGCTGGCTGCATCACTGAGTCACTGAGTTTAACTTTCACTCACACTCAACAACAAGCACACAAATGCACACAGAGCACTGTGATTTATTATTACCCCCTCCCCTCCAAATTATACCCACACCCCTCCTAAAACACACACTTTTCTCTGCTCTCGCCTCATTTGACCTGTTTCTGCTGAAGACAAAATTCCTTCGAATGAGCCTCTGGCAGGAAACACACTGATGATATTTAAAGGTTTTAGTGAGTCGACTCCTCTGAAGAACCTTCAGTTTATAGGAGCGTCCAACTGCTGCCCCCCTTCCTGAGGCCCCTGGTTCTGTGAGCCAATGGGGTTTGAGCATGAGTAGTAGCGCTCCATTATGAGGTAGGCTGGGTAAACTTTCACTTATTTCACCTTAGCAGTTCACCAAATCCTGTTTCTGAACAAATCTGTGGCAAGAAATTAGCAATCCGATGGCTGAATCCACACTCACTGTAGATCTGCAAGGCCCGATTTAAAGGTTTGTTCTGTAAGGCGGGGGCACTACGGCACGGGGGCATTACATTTTACTGAGTGACCGTGTTAACTGGGGAGTTTCATCGAGGTGCGTCCATGGTTACCAGCGGTCACTCGCAGTGACGGCAGCTGTTGAAAACACAAACAGAGCTCTTGAACTTGACGTTCAGTTTATGGATTGGACAGCCAACACTGACGCTCTGTGCAGGAAAGCACAGAGTCGCCTGTACTTCCTCAGAAGGCTGGCGTCCTTCAACATCTGCAAAAAGCTGCTACAGATTTTCTACCAGTCTGTGGTAGCGAGCGCCCTCCTGTACGCAGTAGTGTGCTGGGGGAGCAGCTTAAAGAAGAAGGACGCAGCACGCCTGGACAAACTGGTGAGGAAGACAGGCTCCGTCGTTGGCACAGAGCTGGACAGTCTAACATCTGTGGCAGAGCGACGGTCACTGAACAAGCTCCTGTCCATAGCAGACAATCCTGATCACCCACTGCACAGCGCCACCTCCAGGCAGAGGAGCAGCTCAGTGACAGACTGCTGTCATTGTCCTGCTCTACGGACAGACTGAAGAGATCGTTCCTCCCCCACGCCGTACGGCTCTTCAACACCTCTCAGGGTGGGCGACAAAAGCAATAATCAACACAACAACTCTGGACTCACTACACCAGGGGTGGGCAAAGTTTTTGACTTGTGGGCCACAAAGGGTTCTAAACTTTGACAGGGGGGCCGGACCAGGAGCAGATGGATAGAGTGTTTGGAGTGGTAATCCACCTCATAAGAGAAAATAAAATCTCATGGGATATGTAGAAAACATGTGCTTTAATTTCAATTGAAAATGAACAAAAGCATCACAACTAAATATCTGTCTTTGAAGTTCCACAGAATTTATTATTTTAAAGCACTGAAAGTTCTGTTATCCTTCAGGATATCATCATCACTCTCCTCCTGACTGTCTTTTATTTAAAAAAAAAAGAAAACTTGTCCTGCTCCTTCTATTCAATCATCCCTAAAGCCAAAACTCAACAATGACCAGCACAAGGACGGAACAGTGATAACGCGCTTTCCGAGCCCAGGCTTATTGAACAAATTATTTTCAAATGCATTTTTTACAGAACACAACAGAGAAACTTATTTTTAATTTCAGGGGGAACAGTGTTGTTGGTCTCCCTTTTTAGCCAGTGCATCAAAGAGTTAGTTTTGTTGTTGTATCACATTCTTTAAACACCGCCACAGTCTCTTGGCAAATCAGGCATACAGCAGTTGATGGGTGATCGGTAAAAAAAATATTTAGTTGTCCTCTCCTGATTAAAAACTGGACATTCTCTGTCCACTTTTCTTTTCTTAGCTCCGCTCATCTTTACAGAAGGGCTGAGGGTCGAAGAGTAAAGCGCAAACGTGGAGTAATACGCCGCACCTCAACACAGCTCAATGTATCTAGAGTGTGCCATTTATTGGGAAAAAGACAGAATTGCAGGGGAAATAAAACATTAACAAGGTTTATTAACCGGCCCGCCAAATTTCTTCAAATTCGGCGGGCGGGATCAAAAAGCTCAACGGGCCGCATATGGCCCCCGGGCCGTAGTTTGCCCATGCCTGCCCTACACACTCACACCACACATCATGGACACACCCACTTTATCACACACACATCTATATGCTGGACTTAAGTGTGGACAAACCGACTGTTGCACACTGTCATTCTGCACAACTGCACCACTGTGCCCATATTTAACCGCCAGATGTTTATCTTGTATAGCTTAGTTCTATATTTTTATCTCATTATTTTTTTTCTTATATTGTTAGTTGGTATTTTGTATTGTATTTTAGCCTCCTTACTTGAAAGTTGTTCTTTTTTGCATGCCCTTGTGTTTCCACCTTTCCTTTGAGCTGCTGGAAATGTAAATTTCTCTTTGGAGATTTATAAAGTATCTATCTATCCGTTCATCCTGTTGGTCTCACTTAAGTCTTTATGTGGAGCATGCATCAGCGTTGTGTCCGTCCACCAAAACACTCTGTCATAAATGGACTTTAGCCACATTTTTATTTTATGCTTTTTAGGTCTTGATTGCTTTTAACAACATCTTTAACCAGATAGAGTAGTTTAACAGACAGCCGAGCTGAGTCATGGCTGCAGTTCCCTCTCCAAAGCAAACAATTTCCACACCTACGAAGTCCAGGCGGGCGGGAGGCACCGGACACCATTCTGTTTGGCCTTGTTCGAACCACGGCCACCGGCGCCATCCTGCTGCCGACGCCTGCTGGGAACTGCAAATTGCTCTCAGTGACATCACGTCACGGCATCATCCAGCGCAGGTCAGATCTGGATCACCGCTTTTCACTGATCCTCGATCTGGCCTTGCCGTTCAGTGGCAATGAGAACACGTTCTCTTTGCATCCCCAACCTCCGGATGTCTGCAGAACAACCAAAGATGCTAGATGCTACATCCAGCCAAGCACCCTCGGGCCCCATCCCAAAGGTGTGGATAAGAGGGGAAGACCATTCCCCAACCAGGGAGGGGGGTTGTGCAATAACTTTAATGACCTAGGATGCAACAGTTCAAGCAGCTGATTCCTCCACACACGGCCTGTGTAAGTATCTCAATCCCCCAGTTAACATCATGCCCTGAGCACTGCCTTAAAGATCCACCCAGACCAGCTGTGAGCCCAACACAAACCGCCTGAACTCCTGCAAATGATAGGAGCATTTTCTAGTCCACCTTTCCCCACTTACAGGATCAGTCCAACTGGTGAAGCTGTCCTCACACTCCTCCATCCATCTGTCCATGCTGGTCCACGCCGGTCCACAACAACCTTCTTATTCCCTGCTCAAAATGAAACTTGCTGCGAATTATTTCACTTGATGGTTGCAGTTCAGTTTGGTTTAGTAACACTACTCGGTTAGTTTAAAACAACCACCTGCTTAAAACACTCAACACTGATGATCAGTTTCAGGGAATGGAATATTAAATGAAGCAGGAAATATCAAGTAAAGCCCATTTACGCATTTATAAAGAAGTGCAGCAGTGAATAAGTGTGAGACAAAGCACCAAAGTTTCAGGTCTGTATCAGGAAGTCAGAGCTTGTTAAAGGCTGAAGCGCAGAGATCAGTTTTTAGCTTTCAGCGAGCTGCTTCCTGATATCTGAAGGTAGTTTGTTCCAGAGCTTTGGAACACATCATCATCATGTATTTGTATTTATCCTACTTCTTATTTATCAGAATAGACAAACTATGAACTGGTTCATTGTGTTATTTAGGCGTCAAGTTGAACTGTCTTAGTCTTATTTTCAGTAAGTATGCGTGAGACCACCTTTGACATATTCAATAAGAAAAATCTGAAAATTCAAACAAACACACTCCTTCTTTCTCTTTCTAGGCTGCTTCTCTAGTTGAATAAAATCTACTTTGTTTGTTTTCTGATCTGTCTTTGAACGCAGTGATTTTCTTCTCTGTTTGCTTTGAGAACAGTGTTTGTGCATGTCGGCTCATGAACCCTCCAGGCTCTCCTCAGAGTCCCCCTCCTCCCCTCTCGACAACAAGACAGTATCCAGATACTCTGGTTTGATGTCCTGATTTAGGCTGTGATGTCTGCAGGTTGATAAGAATGCTGATCAATCATACATATTGATAATTGACTTTGATTATTGACTTGGCTTTTCATCTACGAATGCGTTCAAATTGTGAATTTGGCAGCTGAACTTCAGAAAATGACCTCGACTCCAGCGGTGGGTAATGTCACAAAAGGCCGGCTCATGAACTTCACTGGTATCAAATCTCACTCCAAACTGAAGTGGAAAGTTGGCGGGCCTGTGTAAACACCGATCATAACATCGGTCATGCTAGCTGCTCTGTGGCTTTCCCATGCTTCCAGCCTCTGTGCTAATGCTAGGCTAATCAGATTAAACTGATATCATCTTCTCTTGAAGAGCACAGAACAACAGGATTTACCTCAATGTTCCTGTGAGCTGCAATGAATCTCACACAAAGTTGTGATTTATTGAAGCATTAATGAGATGTGACAGTTTAATGAACTCTCCGTGGTTCACTCAGTTCCTCTGTAGCTGAACTCGCTTCATTTCTTCATGTGTTGGCACAGGACGTTTGGCCAGACGTCTGGTGCAGTTCTGTGTGAATGTAGGACAACGGTGTCGAAGCTTGTTTCTGCTCATTACCATGTGAGACATACAGGCGACCACTGGAAGGATGCTGAGCGTTACAGCAGTACGCTTCCCCCTGGCAGACAGGTAACCTGAAAGGAGCCAAACTCAACGTATTTCTGTCATTTTTTTATCGTCACTCTGTTGTAGGTCTCTGAAACAGGGATCAGGAGCTCTGAAGCAGAAAATACTCAGTTTCAACAGATGTATTTTGCTCTTCAAGCCCTAATCTGGAAGGAACAACAATAACTGTGAACAAAAGCAGGAACTCAGCTCAGCTCAACTTACTTAAGTAAAAATTTAGCAAAGTATTAGCAACAGTATCAAAAGTAAAAGTACTGTCTGTTATTGTAATACTACAGAATCTGAAACTTTATTATCTGATTATTATTAACCCTTTAATGCCTAATGTCGTGAATTCGCATCAAACCGCTTTAATCCACATTGCAGCCGAATCGTGCTGCATTCCTCTAACGCCGGTTTGTGCATATTCAACACACACCTGGGAACCTTTGCTAGCACTGGTTTCTCGTCGGACCGGTCAAAGTGAAAACTACATCAGTTGTTTTGTTGTTACAATGTAATGGTTGTAAGCCAATTTTGTGGCTTTTATGATGCACATTTATGAATTTTGAAAAAAAAAAGTATTTTATGCAAATTAGAGACGACAGGCTTTAATGCTTAAATGAAAGCATTAACGCCTGTCGTCGCTAATTTGCATCATACCTAAATTTATATCTGTTGTATGTGCTACAGAGAAATTAGCAAACAATTTGAAAGCAAAAACACAGAGAATTCATTTTTTAAAATAATTCTAAATAAATTCAGGCATCGAGGGGTTAATATAACATTACTATTAATGTAGGTTGCCAAGTTGGAGCTCATTTTAAGTACTTTATATCTGTTACTCTTTGGTAGTTCAACCATTAACACCATTTAGAAACTCAGACATTTTCGGTTGCATTAATACAACAAGTAACCAGTTATCAAAGCTGGTAAAGGTAAATGTAGTGCAGTAAAAAGTACAATATTTCCTTCTCAAATGTAGGGAACTAGAGGTATACAATATTTTAAAATGCATACAATACTTTAAAAATGCATATTTTTCATACTTGAGCCACAACACAGTGATTCTTTCTCGACCACATGAAGAGAAACTATTAAAAACTGTTCTAGCTTTGGCCGCCAGGGGGTGCTGTGGCGACAGCTCCGGTGCTGGTACTTCATGGTTTTAGGTAGTCACAGGTAACAGGTGAATGGACCTGAAGCAGCATCTCAGCTGTGGAAAAGAGCTGTCTCAGAGATAAACTTTGAAATCAAGAAAGTTTCTGTTAATGTACTGAACTTAATGCTTTAGTTGATATTCCAAGTCGTTCGCGTTCACGGTAAAAGCTAAAGTAATATTGACCTTTCAGTAACTATCTTTGTGTTTTTTCTGGCTTTCCAATCAGCTGAGTTGTTTCAGCAGTGAAGGAAGAAAACAGGTTCCACCGAGATTTGAACTCGGATCGCTGGATTCAGAGTCCAGAGTGCTAACCATTACACCATGGAACCGCACAGCTGTGCAGCTGCCAAACAGCGTTTATATCCACATGTCTTTTTATCTCTGTGTATGTTTGTGTTCTGCAGGCACACCCACAGGATTTACAGGGTTTACAGGGTCTCATCAGCTCTCCACATTCATTTTTACACAAACTCAGCTTTTATTTGCAGCTTCCTGTTGAATGACGTCACATCCCGGTGTCGGTCACAGAAGAAACGTTCACGGAGCTGAAGGCGACAGAAGCACAGTCATCCCTGTCGGTCACCTGAAGGATGCGGTGAACTGCAGCTTTGTGATACAGGTGTTGTCCGGTGAGAGGAGACAGGGGGAAACTATGACGTCTCAAATTGCACCAATCAGAAACGAGACAGAACCGTGAAAGTCGTGACGCACGTGGTCATGATGATGCACGAAGCCATGTGTCAGACTCACCTTCAGACTTTTTTCTGCCAGGACTGATTTTACAAATATGAAAGTATTTTCTTGATGTGAATTCAAACGGATTTCTTAGTCAAAAAGTTGTTTCCAGCCAGCAGGCTAGTTTGTGTCATGGCCTTGCAATGACATCAAATAGATGCCTACTTGATTATTCATTAGCAACTGTTTTTCCATTTGTATAATTATAATTGATAATTATGGTTAAATTAATCTAAATTTAAATTAAAAACGAAAATAAAAAATATTTTGATACTGGAGACTTTCTTGAGGTTCTAGAAGACATTTCGCCTCTTGTGAAGAAAAAAGCTTTGTGACGTCTGATGACTGTTAACAAGAACACAGATACAAGCTACCAAGACTTGATTCAGAACAGGGATTCAACTATTGACCGTTTGTTAATACAGTGATAAAGTAGTAAAAAGTTAATGATAGAGACGCGTGCAGTACAACATGTAAGATATTATTATTATTTTTGCCGACTTACCTGACTTGTTTTGCTCACAGTGTCAGCACAGACATCAATAGACATGTCACACAATCAATAAAGAGAGAAAAGAGAAAAAAATAGTTTTCTTTTTATTACTTCCTTTTGTTACTGGAAAAACAAGCATCCATAAAATGAAATCAACTGAACTTTGGACACCTTTGGCTAGAATTATTTGAGTGAACAATAAACCCTGAATCATTTAATGTTGATTATTTTATATTATCATCGTATTTATTTTTTATTTTATTTATTTGTTTGTTTATTCTCTAGGCGAGAAGTGTCTGGAGCTGAAAGTCCCTCCTCCCGCCACCAGATGTCAGTGTAACACAACAGATTACCTGAGAGGCGACCGCTTTTCTCTCCTCACACCATCTCCTATACAATAATAATAATAATAATAATAATAATAAGGAACATTTTCCCTCAATATAATCTCGTAATCATATCAGGTGTTATTTCACTTTGTCAGTATTATTATTATTAGTAGTAGTGTAGTAACAACAACATCATCGTCATCATCATCATTGGAAGTTATATACAATTGTCATCTGTGTGCCGGCAAAACACCAGTTTTTCAAAATCAGTTGTAAGTTAATGTCAGTCTTGATCCTGTATATGAATATTTTCACACTATTATTATCCTGGATGATATTTGTATTGACTGATCTCTTCATCACTTCGTGTACACAGTATATACATCATCTCTCACTGAATAAACAGTGTGACTATTAACAATGTGCAGTTTATTATTGTGGAGAACCAGGGACTTGAAAAGAAACCAACATGATCCAGGGAACCAAACCCAGCACGACACCGGTGTCTGTCCGAGCTAAACAGAGATTAAAACCTGCAGAAGAAGAATCCACTCAGACTTCCTGTGTGTCTTAATATAAACATAGAGAGCAGAGTAATGTGCTGATATTAGATTAATGTGTAACTGAAGCTGAGGATCCATCGATGTGTTCAGAAGAGGAAGCTGCAGGGTCACAATCCTGCAGACATTCATCACATCGATCTGCCTGAAGCGACGGAAACATGAGACATTGTTTTGGGCAACAAAAACACTTTAACAGGCGTCAACTCATCAAACCTGATGGTCAAACATACATCAGTGACTGTACAGCTCTGACATGTGTGGCAAAATGTACATTTACTCCAGTACTCTTGTCTTGTAGTACTTGTATTTTACAAGTGGGCTACCATTTTTTTAACGGCTCCTGTTAGCTGTGTACTCATGGGTGTACAGATAACTATCACTGATCATGGTTGTTGACACACAGTGCAACAGTCGAATGCTGAACACCCACAAACGTCCCTCCATATAGAATTTTAAAGTACCTTCATATCCCAGAGAAAGCATCTGTAGGAGCCACTCGTCACAGGGGTGTTGGCAGCAAAGGTTGCCCAAGTTGTCCTCTGTTACACCCAGGATCCACAGAGTTCTCAGTGGTAATGGAACGGTCGTGGATGGGACATGGGAGACCTCGGGCTTGTCAAGGTTGAGCTTCAAATGATGTGCAGACATCCAGTGAGAGATGTCAGAAAGACGCAGAGATTCATGCTGCCACATGGGTTTTAGAAAAGCAGCAGACCCAGCAGGCAGCAGGTCCAGCGGACGGCAGGTCCAGCGGGCGGCAGGCCCAGCAGGCAGCAGGTCAGACCGACAGCAGGTCCAGCGGACAGCAGGTCCAGTGGGCAGCAGGTCCAGCAAGCAGCAGGTCCAGCGGACAGCAGGTCCAGCAGGCAGCAGGTCCAGCGGACAGCAGGTCCAGCGGGCGGCAGGCCCAGCAGGCAGCAGGTCAGACCGACAGCAGGTCCAGCGGGCAGCAGGTCCAGCGGACAGCAGGTCCAGTGGGCAGCAGGTCCAGCGGACAGCAGGTCCAGCGGGCAGCAGGTCCAGTGGGCAGCAGGCCCAGCAGGCAGCAGGCTGTGTGATCCAGCAGATGAAGGCCGATGTGCTGCAGCAGCAGGAACACGGTGTCGTCACCACAGTTGGCTGGTCACAATAATCAGGATAAATGTCCTGATGGTGTTTCAGTGCTGTAGCGAGTCTCCACCTGAACTGGACAACCTCTGAACAGCAGCCTGAAACCTCAAACCACTAGCTGCAGGAGGATATTCAGCTCATCGTCTGTCACCTCCTCTGTATGTTTAAACCTGTGTTCATCTGTCTTTCTTATATCATCACCAAGTCAGATCAGATGGTTTTGTTTTTTTCAGCACATTAGCCGTCTGGTTCAGGTCAGCGTTTCCATCAAACGAGCCACCGTACTGTACACTACCTGCTCAGCACTGCTACACAATCATTGTAAGTACTAAAGCAGAGTGACAGTAGCACTATTACACAACACACAGGCATATCTATGGAAAAAATGCCAACATTAGCCACCTTAAGCTACTAGTTACACAAGACCAACTGAGGCAGCAGCTGCAAAACTCCTGAGTGTGTTGAATTTAAAAGAGTGTGTGTGGGACAGAAACAAGATGATAATGTTGTACTGAAACAGACTGACTTGGGAGGATCATATTGAATTCAATATTTGGAGTATATTTTTATACAGAATGAGGATTGTGAATTTTGTTCCACATCACATTCATCGAAATTGTTTTCAGAAAAGATCTGTTATGTCCAATATGAGCAGGAGGAATCATCACAGTGAACAAAACATGAGAATTTTACTTTTAAAGACTGAAGTTGTGTTTTATGAAGAAAGGTTTTTGTCTGCAGAGCATCATGGGTGCAGAGAAACAGGAGCCTGTTCATCACGTAGAGTTTGTGAAGTAATTTAGGCCCTTTAGTGGCACCGTAACTGAATATTTGTGGTCTTATAATCCTAAAAATGTCTGCAGATGGACGGGAATAGGTGATCTTGTTCACTGTTTTTGGTCTTGTGTAAAGATAGAAAAATATTGGAACAACGTCTTATTTGAAATACGAAAGGTTCTGAAGAAGGAATTTGAATTTGACCCGGTTTCCCTCCTTCTAGGTCTTCCCAGTAACCGTTTAACTGATATATATCAGAAAAACTGCATAATATAATGACATTTTGTGCTAGGAAAAACATTCTTCAGCACTGGATCTCAGACAAAACCCCCTCAGTTGTGGGACGGCATAGGACAATAATCGAATATATACCTCTGGACTTTCTGACCTGTCTGCTGCATTACAAAATGAATGTTTTTGAAAGAGTGTGGAAACCATTTCTTGACTAAATTAATGTAAATATTTCTGCCATAATGACAAGAGCGTTTGTATGAAGGGAAAGAAATCTTATTTTTTATTTTTCTTTAGCTCCCATTATATTTCACACTTCATATCATACTGTATAATGTACCTGTTAGTTTGTGATTTTGATCTTTAAGTTGTTTCTCCCACCTTGTTTTTGTTTTTGTGGTTGTTTATATTTGTGTTTGTTGTTTGTGTTTGTTTATTGATAAAAATTAATAAACACATAAAAAAAAAATGTCTGCAGATAATTTAAAGGAAATGTGTTCATGAATTTAGAAATGCATCCACAGAAAAGCGTTGTGTTCTTTCCGTTCAGGCAGTTTATGGGAGATGAGGTGAACTCCTGTTTGGATCTGATGGTTTTTAGCTCCAGTCTGAGGAGCACCGTGCTGTAACATTACAGAACAAATCTTACGACCTGACCCTGAATCAGATTTCTTCCATAAGAAGCTTCATGAAGCATAAAGCAACAGAAAAACCTTTTATTTGATTTTAGCCACGTAACTTTTTCTCTCGTAGTAGTGAAAGCTGTACCATCAGGCTTGTTGGCGGCAGAAAAAGATTTATCAAAGCCAGAGTTTACAGGTGAGATGACAGAGCCCTTCCATCAACTGAACTACAGTTTACTATGATTGTCATTATGCACCAGAACGTTTCGCTATATCAGACGTACAAATTAACCACGGCTAGAAGCAATTTACAACATGCACTTCATGAAGAAAGATTGCATAGCTCTTCACTGTTTTGCCCTTTAAAACTGTGCTTTTTAAAAAGAACCCAGTCAGTGGATCTGACCTTTCTGCAAAGCACTGAAGTCAGAAAAGCCCTGTTCTGTTTCCTCCAGATGTGTCTCAGAAGAGCCAAAGAGTCCAGAGGAGACATCGGAGCTGCTGCAGAGATGCTCTCTTGGTATAAAAATAGCCCCATCTTGGTTTATGACTCCTCGTCAGCCTCCAAACGGTTTAGAAGTAATTAAAGAAAAAAGCTTCATGCAGTAGCAGCTTTGTCTCTGAAACGTCCCCGCTGTCTGTAAGATGCTACATTGGCAAGAAAACGCCTGTGCTTCTGTGAGTCCAGACCAGAGTCCGTGTCAGGTCTCAGGTTCTGCTGGGGAGGAAGACTCTCCACCGGCGATAGAAAGGACAGGCACTGAGTCGAGGTGGGTCTGAGGTTCAGGTGGAAGTGGAGTCTGGAGGGTGAAGACCAGCTGGATCAGGAAACAGGGTCAGACGTCTGTCCGCAGCAGGATCTCATATCTCATATTCGTATGTGGAAGTTACTGCAGATGAAAACAAAAAAACATGATGAGTTTATGTGTTGAACCGCAGTCGGTGACTGTTCACACTGTTAAACTCAGGCCTGAGAGAGAATCCACTGATCACATGACTCCACTGAAATGAACTGACTTTGCAGCAAAGTTTAGCCATCGTAAGTGCTGTTGTGACGGGACCTTTATTCAGTGTTTGAATGATTCTGTTCATTGCAGTGAGGGGGCGCTCTAATGCATCCAGTAAATAAAACGCAGGGTCATCCAGCATATAAACAGGAGGTCATCCTGAGATCAACTTTACACCCCACCTTGCTGCGGTGTGTGTCGGTCCACTGTGACACAGCTGCAACCACATCCATCAGTGACGCTGCTGTGATCAGCGGAGGACTGAAACTTTACACCAGAGAAACTCCTGCCAGTAGAAATAACTCCTGTCAGGGGATCATAAACCTCTGTGTGTGATAATCCTTCAAACTCTGTGGACTCCTGGTACCTGAAACATCAAATCTGTCGATGGTCAAACATGCCCACACTCTGCTATCTTGTTCCCAGTTCATCTTCTTGTCCAGACTGCAGGTCAGCGAAGGAGCACAGAAACTGGATCAACCATCAGATCCTCGTAGTGTTATTCAAGTCAGGAATCATGCTTTGCTTTTAATGTGCAGCAAAACACACTACTGCACATGTGTTTTGTTTTTACTGCACATGTGTACGTGCAGTAAAAACAAAACACACAGTGAACTGCTTTCGGGGCCTCAGATGTAAACTTTCACAATAAAATAGTGCCATTACATCACAATCCTCACAACACATGGTTGAGATTTGGGAGGTGTGACAGTCCTCTCCTCCAACCTGTGGTTATCCACAACCCCTTTCTCTGTGCAGCTTCACACCGACGTTTCTATGAACCGTCACAGAGAATAATCCTGGCCTCAGAAGTTATTGTCTTCTGTCAGCAGACAGGATGTGAATGAGCTGTCGCTCTTAACGACGTGCAGTATCTTAAATAAAGGTCACAGCGCAGGAGGAGCTCTGACTGTGCAAAATGATAACCTGCAGCTCGTCTCCATCAGCCATCACACTCTAACACACTGTTATCACACTTCGTCTCACCTGGTTGCTATGGTGAGAAGATCTGGAGCCTCATCTACAGCTAACCTGGGACAGGTGGTCCAGTGTGTAGAAAGATTTATAACTGGAATCAATGACCAGATAAATTCATTCTTCTTTTTCCAGGCGCGTTCTTTCTGCTTGTTTGGGTGGAGAAATGATGAATCATCAGCAGGAAAAGGAGTCTGATGAAGCTGCACTGCTGGTTTTGTGGGTTTTGTCTCTGAGTGGACCCTAACCCTTACCCTAACCGCAGCAGAATAATCTGCTTCCTGTCTGAGAGGCAGCTCAGGACACTCAGGACCTCCTCAGTCGTCCAGGTCCTGGCTATTCAGGAGGGCTGAATCAAGGTCAACTGGATGTAGAAACTTGAAAATGATTCTCCTCCTGACGGACTGGTGGAGAGTCCCAGGTATTCAACTCCTGTGGGGTCGTGGATTCATTGTCATTAATACCACTTGGGTCAGTCGTTGGGGTCACCTGGGCCAGGTGTAAACAACAGCCGTTATGTTTCTCACATGAGGCCAACTGTGAATAGTCGTTAAAGGGGAGAAAGGACACTATTGGAGGATAAGTGGAGGTGAGATACCCAGCACTCCTCACCAGTTAGACCTGAAGAAGCCCCGCGGATGAGAAAATGTTTTCAAGTCCGGCTGCCCTTGATTCAGCACTGCTTGAAAACCCCTCATACTTGACCTTGATAGAAAACATCATGAGGGCGAGGACAGACGTGGGAACACAGAGTCAAAACCAACCAAGCAGAGGAAACACCTGCACCATCAGTTTCTCTAAGCTTGTCTGAGTAAATTAGGCTTCAAACACATTTGTCTCCCGCACACAGCTCAGACGGTTATCGTTTGGCAACCCCTGTGGTCGCAGGTTGTAACTGCAGGTCTGTTTCGGTCCCACAGTTCTGGCGGAATTGACCAATTCTGTCCACCAGACAAAAATGATATTTGACTTTTCTGCAAAACAAACTGTATTGTGTTTAATTGTCAGAAATGACAAAGAGAGAGAGAGAAAGCAGCCGTCATACCTCAGGAAGTCAGGAGCTTTTGAGACCATGTTCTCGAAGTCTGCAAAGGACAGCTTGCTGTCTCCGTCGAGGTCGGCCTCCTCGATGGCTTTATCGCATACCAGAGTGACCTCTTCTGGTGTCAGCTCTCCTTTGGTCAGTTTGTTCAGAGTCTTCTTCAGGTCCTCCTTACAGATGAAGTTGTCCCTGTTAAAGTCTGGACCACAACCAGCAGATTACCCACAGAAAGACATTTCATTACCCCTCACATTACACGTGTTTGAGATGTAACAAGAAGAAAACCTGAAAAATACTAGTGAAGAGCCCAACGTTTAAAACGTCTCGACCTGCTTCTGTCCTCTGGGTGTCTAACTCCCACCTCAACAAACCTCTCACCGTATATCTTGAAGGCGTATATGGTCTTGAGCTCTCTGGGTGAAGTTTCACAGAGTGCAGAAAACATGTCGACGAAGTCATTGAAGCTGAGGTTCCCCCGTCCGTCCTCTGAGAACGTCTCCACGATTCTGTCTCTGAATGGGTTCTCCTGTTAGACAAGCACACACAACAACGCTTACGACAACATGCTAACGCTAATCAGTTAAAGTCGGCTTCTCTCTGCTGGACCCTTTACTCCTGCTGACCACCAGACTCAGCCCAATGATGAAGGGACACATTCAAATCAACCGGCCTCGTTCATCTCTCTGTGTCGTCATGGTGACACAGAGTGTGAGTGCTGATAGGTCAGACTCAGACTCAGCTGGAGTAGCTGTCCTCCCAGTGCCCCCCTCTCCGGACATTGTGATATTAATTCATGTCTGGAGGTCGGTGCTGTAAAGTCAAAGCTCGACCTGACGGAGCAGCGGGGGATCACATCCTGGTTCATCTCTGGCTGAAGAAGATATAAACATCAAGATGAACCCACAGAGCTGCTCAGTCTTTAGACACACGAGCAGAAACATCTGTTGGACACGTGTTAACGACATGGTTCACGCATTCATCAACTAATAACGTTAACGATCCTGTGATGTTTCATCCAACACCACCAAAAAGGCAAATCTTCTATCTCTGAACTAATGACGACGAAGGTTGGAGGTTCAAACCCCACGTGGGTCTTGTATCTTCAAGGGTTTTGGACTGTAACAGCTTCACCTGCTGATGAGCTAACTGTGTGGGGGCTAATGTGATCCTGTGATGTCTGGGCTGCCGCGACCACAGAGAGAACAAATGGAGACAAACACAACTGTGATTGGTCAGCTGGGACTGCCTGTGTTGTTTTCATAGACTGTAGAAATAGTTTATGTAGCTTCTGGGTCTGAAAAGTGAAGCCAGTGAGGAAGTGCCTTTAACATGTTTTTCTTCTAATGTCCAGCAGGGGGCGACTCCACAAAGCAGTCTGGATGTATAGAAGCTCATGAGAAAATGATTCTACTTCTAGACTACTAGTCAAGAGTTTCTAACACCTTTATGGTCTCAGTCGCTTGTTTCAAGTCTCCCCCCCTGCAGCGTCATGCTCATTTAGTAAATTATGGCCCCATGTAGAATAAGGTAGACCATGAAGCAGGATATGACTTAGGGCGTGACTGCCTTGGTTCTCAATCAGATCCAATCAGGATGGAGATGTAGAAGTGTGCATCCATGGCAGCTCCACCCTCTTGTCCAAATATGGTCACTTCTGGCTCCAAAAATCAAAATGGCAACAACCATAACGCCAAACTCAAAACCATAGTCCAAAAACTATGGTGGCTCCATCCACTGCTTATTATACTGAGGATGTTTTTAACTAAACTGAAATGACAGCTGCAGGAATGTTTACACACTGTTTAATGAGCTGTAGCTAAGTGGCTAATTAGCGAGCCTGCGAACTGACATTAGGCTTTTCCTGTGAATGTGAGGTGCAGAACAAGACGTGTTCATGTTTGTAAGTTAGAAAAGGACACTTTAGCATGATGCTAATGTGGATCGTGTGTGTAGCTGGCTGCTGATTGGCTCTTGTGATCATCTGCTCTGCCTATGATTCAACCTTAAGTTGCTGCTTTATGCAAGATTAGTTGATGGAGAGTCGACGAAGCCGTCGAAGCTAATTGTCTCCCATCAGGACACAAACAGTGATTCACAGAGCTGACATGTTGATTTGTGCTGGAGCAGAAAAAAACGTGTCATTTAATTTCAGCTGGACTTCCAAACATGTCGAAACGTCGCCTGACTCCGCCTCTTTCAGTTATCTTACGCTGTCGATCAAGAAAGTACACACGAGTCCACGCAGTAGCATCGCTGCCATTGACCCAAGATGCACCATGTTTGCTGACAGGTATCGATGTGGTTACAGTAAAAGTAACACAAGGTGACAGGTTGATACCAGGTAGACACGAGGACTCGTTATCAGCCTGTACCTTCAGTTCAGGCATGGTAACGATGAGCGCCAGAGGAACTTTGATGTCGGGGTTGTTGGTGTAGTCCAGCGGCACTAAATGTGGAGCCAGCTCGCGGTACCTGCCATGTAACCTGCAGAGGACAGAAGACACAATATTACAACAGGTGTGTTTAGTCAAGCCAGACTGAGAGACAGACAGACTTAGAGACAGACTGAGAGACAGACTGAGAGACTGAGAGACAGACAGACTGGGAGACTGAGAGACAGACTGAGAGACAGACAGACAGACTGAGAGACAGACAGACTGAGAGAAAGATTGAGAGACAGACTGAGAGACTGAGAGACAAACTGACAGACAGACTGAGAGACTGAGAGACAGACTAATAGACGGACTGAGAGACAGACTGAGAGACTGAGAGACAGACAGACTGAGAGACAGATTGAGAGACAGACTGAGAGACTGAGACAGACAGACAGACTAAGAGACTGACAGACTGACAGACTGAGAGACAGACTGACAGACTGAGAAACAGACAGACTGAGAGACTGAGACAGACAGACTGAGAGACAGACAGACAGGCTGACTGACTGAGAGCCACCATGGAGGGTCCTGGTCTAACCATCAGGAGAATTTGGGGTTCAGTGTTTAGGCTAAGGACCCTCTGACATGTGGACATGTGGACAGGATGAACCCTGTGATCAGTGGACCACCTCTTGAGATGTGGACAGCGGAGGGACTCAGTGGACTTCACAGCCTCCACACATGCAGCTAACATGGAGCAGCTGACCTGCAGACTCCATGAGGACTCACCGCAGGACTTCTTTCCTGGTGAAGAAGGTGCAGTCCTGCAAACAGACAGAGTCAGAGTGAGACAGGGCTGCCGGTCCTCAGGGAGGATCCGCTTTCACCGCATCAGTCAGCCGGACAGCAGCAGCATCATCACATGCAGCAGGATGCAGAGGGAGGCTGGAGCTCAGCCAATCAGCAACAGGAGAGACATCCTGCCCTGTCGCCTTCATCCCACTGCTTTCTACCTGCTCTATGTCTGCTGCAGAGAAAACATCTTAATTAAGCCGATGGATCTCTGGAGGACATCCATCTTCATCTTCATCTCTGCTCTAAATAGCTGAATAAACCGTGTCAGCGCGCTCTAAACGCCGCACACGGCGCAGATCGTCACCTGATACGCCTCCAGCTGCTCATCGGTGAAGGTTGTCTGCTTGTTGCCCATCCTGCTCGGCTGATTCTCCCATCACAGAGCTGCATCACACTGCGAGTTACCGCTGCTCTGAGATCTGCTCACATCCATTCAGGACGACGTGTTCCGGTCCAGCTGCTGGTCTAACATTCACACCCCTGATCCGGGTTTAATCCTGGACGTCTCCTGGTCGCAGAGAAAAAGGTGATTTTTACGCCTCAGCGGTGCAGAGAGGAGGCGGCGCGGGGACCAGCGTGCTGCCTTCTGGTGCTGCTCGTTCAACACGCAATCAAATCAAATCAAATCATGATTATATGAAACTTTGTGAGTCCATCTGTGTTCAAATGCAACGAATGAGTAAGACGTCTTGAAAAATTAAATGTTTCCCTAAACAAAGTCATTCAAATAACTAGTACTCTTTTTTTATTACAACAATTATAATATAATAATATATCAGAAATGTTTTGACGGTAATTTTTGAGAGTGAGTGAGATAGTGAGACTTTTATTTTAGAATCTTACTTTTCGGGAAGTCACTGTCACTGTGAAACCAGTGTTTTACATACAGGTGATCGACCACGTGCAGCAGTCACAGCGGTGGAGATGCTGATGATCTGACGCGTCTTTGTTCAGTATGAAGATGTGAGGGACACCTGACCGATTGACTGAAGTATCGTTTCATCACAAATGGCTCGAAAATACCAAATCAATGACAACGACACAAGAGAAGAAACAATTAAAAAAAAAAAAGCTTCCTGTTAGGATGTTCATGTCAATGAAGTTTCTGAAATTCCTGAAGGCAGCACGGAGTGCGCGCACACACGTTTTGTGCGGTGAGGGGCTGCAACCAAGAAACTAAACTCACTCAAAAACACGACATTATTATTCACTTATTTATTTATTATTATTATCCACAGACACAGGTTTCATTTTTCTGAGTCTTGGTTTGTAACACACTTGGTGACAGTTTATTTTATTACTCTCATCGGTCCTGATGACGAAACGGTCAAATTAAGTTTTTTCAAGTCATTTTTAAATCAAATGCAAATTTAAACTTTGTGCTTTACTAAGCAACACCTTTGTGCTCACACACACACCTGTAGACTTCCTGTATTGTCTAACCATCTTTTGGTCAAATCACTTCACAGAGTGACAAATGTTCTCATCATCTCACCATCAGCCTTCATACAAAGGATGTAGACAAAAGAAGAATAATTACAGCACATTTGCCTCACAGAGAAGCCAAAAACAGGCGAATGATTGAAACACATCACACAGTCAGACAGACGGAGAGGATTCAGAAATTTAGTTGTTACACTTTTTGCTTCTCTGGCACATTCAGTATAAACATTTTAGTATATTTCAGCTGTTACTGGGATTTTATTTCTGTAGTATATTTTTATTTCTGGTATATTTTTATTGCATTTATACATATTTTTATTTGACTGCATGTTAGTTTATTTTATTCTATTATCTTTATTTTATTTCATTTATATTTTTTATTATCTTGTTTCTAACACGGGGGTTGCAATGCAGATTTCATTGACATGTCCATGCTCAATGACAATAACGGCAATCTTGAATCATGAATCTTGAATCTTGAAGAAAACCTCACCAAATGACAGATTTTCTTCAAATCTGGCAACCCTGATTATCAGCACTGATATCACCCTGTCACTGATGGTGTCACTCACATTCTTTCTTGATAATAATAAACATTGTTTGTACAGCAGCTTTCACACAGGAATTAAAGCTCAAAGTGCTTTACAAGATAGATAGATAGATAGATAGATAGATAGATAGATAGATAGATAGATAGATAGATAGATAGATAGATAGATAGATAGATAGATAGATAGATAGATAGATAGATAGATAGACTTTATTTATCCCAAGCTGGTAAATTGCAGTGTAGCAGCAGCATCACACACAGTGAAATAAGTGAAAGAATTGTGAAATAAGACTATAAAGAACAGCACGACGGGAGCTGCTGCTACAGGCTGCCACCTGGGATGGCGCCAAAGCGAATCTCACATGAAACGAGTTTACATGAAAACAAATAGAAAATGAATGTAAAAGAAGATGAGACCTGCTGTACAATGACAAAGATGACAATAAAACAAAGATAATATGTAAAACCACAAAATAGAATTCAAATCTAGGTCTTATTCTAATATTAATTCTCTGCTGGACCAAAGAAAGAACCCTCCTCCTGCTCAGAGCATCTTTGTCCCGGCTCGGAGTGAACCCTCTTCCTGCTCAGAGGATCTTTATCCCGGCTCGGAGTGAACCCTCTTCCTGCTCAGAGGATCTTTGTCCCGGCTCGGAGTGAACCCTCTTCCTGCTCAGAGGATCTTTATCCCGGCTCGGCGTGAACCCTCTTCCTGCTCAGAGGATCTTTATCCCGGCTCGGAGTGAACCCTCTTCCTGCTCAGAGGATCTTTGTCCCGGCTCGGAGTGAACCCTCTTCCTGCTCAGAGGATCTTTATCCCGGCTCGGCGTGAACCCTCTTCCTGCTCAGAGGATCTTTATCTCGGCTCGGAGTGAACCCTCTTCCTGCTCAGAGGATCTTTGTCCGGGCTCGGCGTGAACCCTCTTCCTGCTCAGAGAATCTTTATCCCGGCTCGGAGTGAACCTCCTCTTGCTCAGAGGATCTTTGTCCCGGCTCGGCGTGAACCCTCTTCCTGGTCAGAATGGCAGGCAGCGCGTGGAGGTCAATGGTAAGAAAAGGCAGAATTATCACCGGAGAAGAAACGCTGAAGGTGTTCTAAACAGTCTTGACGTGTCTTTTCTGTGTGAGGTGAAGTGTTGCTGTCACTGCGGGTTTTTTTAATGTCTCTGAACGCGTTTTTTACGCTACTTTTAGCCGGTTAGCATGTAAGCTACGTGTGTGTGTGTGTGTGTGTGTGTGTGTGTGTGTGTGTGTGTGTGTGTGTGTGTGTGTCCTTCAACATGATGACAGTAGCTAGCAAAGCTAGCCGAGGTGTTGAGTTCTTTAACGGGACGGTCGCATGATAAACCTTCACCGCCTCGGCTCCGTCAGTCCTGGTGGGGGCTGTGGTCCGGCGCCTGAGGCCGCAGCTCTCTCTGATCTACTGTCCAAACCCGAGCTATGCAGTCTGAAGAACCACTTTAAGGTCTCTCTGCGGTTCGGCTGTGAGATGTCCCCCGTAGAAAACGGCTGAAAGGCGTTAAACAAGCTGAATGCCCATTGGCTAATTCGGCATACATGACATCCATCACACAGGTATTAATACAATAATACTGCAGCTGGTCTGAAGTGATTTTGTCCTCATACACCACACAAATGGTCTCATCACATGTGACTTTCTAACATTAAATTGAGACATGACAAACAAAGAGAGGAAATCTGCAGACATTTGTCTCTTGTGTAATTTGTCGGTAGAAGTTAATGGAAGTGAATGATAAACAGGTCAGGGGTCAGTTGTTCCATCAGTTTAGCTGCTGGTTGGCAGCAGTGAGGTTGTCCCTCTGGTTAACCACAGACCACCGCTCCTGTTTGGACCTGCTGTCTAACAATACAGACTGAAACAAATCAACGTTCGCTGTTTGATGAGGCGGCAGTCGAACACCTGAACAGCAGCGCCGAGACACGTCACGTCATCATGGACGTTTCAAGGTCAAACGTGTTGATGTGACCTCCATGTTTCTCCTCCAGTTGTCCCAGGTGGTGGTGAAGAGGCCTGCTCTGTCCTCTGCTGCCTTTTCCAGAGGGGTGAGTAGTTCAGGGTCACACACACACACACATTAAACATATCTGTGTTTGTGGGCTCTTGATCAGGAACATATGATGGGGGCTGGTATTACAGGTGACAGATCAGATTAGATAGAACTGAAAGGATTCATCAATTAGCCGAAGAGCAGAAAATCATTTGTCAACAGTTTTAATAATCAACGGATCAGTAATCAATAATGTTGATCTTTGGGGAGTTTTGCCATGAAATCCGACAAACATGTGATATAAGTGGAGTGCAGCATTAATCCGGTTTCGCACTCTGACCTTTGACCTGTTTCACCGGTTGATGTTGCTGTGCGGACTCTGCAGATGCAGACGGTCACACTGATTCCCGGCGATGGGATTGGACCAGAGATCTCCACGGCTGTCATGAAGATCTTCGAGGCAGCTAAGGTGAGTGCGAGCAGATGTCAGAGCAGGTCTTGAAGGTAGCTGTGCTTTTAAATTTCTGATTTCCACCCGCAGGCTCCCATCAGGTGGGAGGAGAGGAACGTCACGGCGATAAAGGGACCCGGCGGCAGGTGGATGATCCCTCCCGATGCTAAAGAGTCGATGGACAAGAGCAAGATCGGACTGAAAGGTGTGCTAATGTTGTGTATAAAACTGAGCTGCACAGTTTTCTTTAAGGTGGCCGTCCAGCCTGAACCTTCTCTCCTCTAGGACCCCTGAAGACCCCCATCGCCGCTGGTCACCCCTCCATGAACCTGCTGCTGAGGAAGACCTTTGACCTTTACGCTAATGTGCGACCGTGCGTTTCCATCGAGGGCTACAAGACGCCGTACACCGACGTCAACCTGGTCACCATCCGGGAGAACACGGAGGGCGAGTACAGCGGCATCGAACACGTGGTGAGTGGACGGGTTCTCTACCTGCTGCGTGCTGACACGACGCACAAACGGACAAATCACGTGAACGCCGAGTCTGATTGGTCAGCTTGTTTATCATCTTTATCGCATGTTTCAGCTTCTCCCCACAAGGTAAACTGCATCCCTGCTGAGTCACATGATGTGTGTGTCTGTGTGTGTGTGGTGACAGCTGTAACCATGGCAACTTTACAGACAAAGACTGGAGATGGCTGTACCCAGGGTCACTGTAGACAAAGATGGAGACAGATGTAACCATGGTAACTACACATGTAGAACCAAAATGTTTGGAGAGACACAAATGAGAAGTGGAGGACGAGAGCGAGACTGACGTGAAACTGACTGACAGTTTGGGGTCTGTGGTTCTGGTGGTTGACCCTCATCTCGCTCAGGTCACTGGTTTAGGATCCAGTCTGTCTCCACTAGTCCTGTTGAGCTGATGTGAGGAGATCCAGTCAGGAACGAGCCGCTGTATACTGTACGTGTGTTGAAGTTGCAAGCAGGTGCTCCCACCTGTGTGAGCCGTAGTGATGATGGTGTACCTGCCCTCCTCACCTGTGTTCCTGTAGGTCAGCTAGCTGCTGCAGACAGGATGCTGTGCTCCTGCTCGTCTTCAGGGTAAGAAGGAGGAAGCAGTTCAGCCACACGCTAACAACGCTGAAGCTTCCTGAACCTCCCACCTGTCCACCTGTTGAGTCCTGATGTGGATCAGTCTGTGTTCACACTGTCAGCTCAGATCTGAATCATGGGTCCACAACATCTTTAGCCTAGCTTAGCACAAAGATTGAGAGCAGTGGGAAGTGTTAGCCATCAAAAGAAATCCAAACAGTACAGCTTCCAATAGCTGCAAGTCTGCCTGATTTACACGATTGATAAACGAACTAACTCATGACCAAACCATCAGAACGGATCTTTCAGCTGGCAGTAGACGTTCATGTGTGATGTCACTTCCTGTCAGTGGTTTTCCACTCCCACTGATGATCTTCAGTCCATTTTCATTCCCATTGCTGTTGGTGTTTCCCCTCCTTCCACTGTGTGTCTTCACCTCAGTCCGACTGTCATGCAGCCTTCGGTGTCGTGCATGAACACAGTAACCGTGTGCTTTCATTGAATGCGTCACTTGCTGGTCTGTCTCTTATCACGATCCACTTGGGGACAAGACGCGTAGCGGGATGACGACGCTGTACTGTGTCCTCAACTCCAGTCAGAGATAAACGACGATTCACGGCCTGAAGTCTGAGTGAAGGATGCTTTATAACGTGAACTCTGGACAGTGTCCACAGAACCAGGTCCAGTCATTGTCCACAGTTGTCCTTTCATACGTCTTTCTGTGTCAGACGCGTCCTCACTTCCTGGAAATACTAAGTTTAGGCGGGGGCTGGAGCCTGGGTAGAGCAAGGTGGAGGAAGAGGAGGATGACTCATCTGTGACGTGTCCGTTGTGGTGTCGATATCATAGATACGATGTCTGAAGAATGAAAAACAAAATACAGAGAAGAAGAAAAGAGAACGAAACAGCTAAACGCTGTGATGTCATCAACACGCCGGCTCACTGTGAATCCTCCAGACGACGACCTGATGATGATGATGACCTGAAGATGACCTGATGATGACGACCTGATGATGATGATGACGACCTGATGATGACGACCTGATGATGATGATGATGATGATGACGACGACGACGACGACGACGACGACCTGATGTGTCCACATATGACCTCAGTTGAAGGCAGGCTTCGTCCTCCAGAACTACACAGTGATGTCCAAGTCAGCTGATTCTGACGTTTGTGTTCACACAGCTCGTCTGGGTAACGTCCAAAGTTCAGGGTCGTGGAGTAGTGAATGTCCCGAGAAGATCCACAACAGACCGGGACCAGTCCACCTGCCCCTGGAAGAACAGCTGTGCCCCTTTTAAAACATGTAAACACAGCTGTCTGAGATGGGTTTTCACTGGTTTGTGACCGGAATGTTGTGTGATCATCCCGGATCTTGTTTGATCATCCAGGACCTGCTGTGATCAGCCAGGATCTTTTGTGATCAGGCAGGATCTTGTGTGATCAGCCAGGACCTGCTGTGATCAGCCAGGATCTTGTGTGATCAGCCAGGATCTCGTGTGATCTCTCTGCTCTGAAGCGCCTGTCTGGTCTCGTTGTCGCAGATCGTCGACGGCGTCGTTCAGAGCATCAAGCTGATCACTGAGGACGCCAGCAGACGCATCGCCGAGTACGCCTTCGAATACGCCAGAAACAACCAAAGAAGCAGCGTGACGGCCGTCCACAAAGCCAACATCATGTAAGAACAGTATTACTCTTATTCCTGAAGTCAGAAAGGTGTGTCCCATAATGTTTCAGTCACTGGTAGCAGTACAGTAGGGGGCGCTGTATCGTGAACTCTCTCTCTGTCTGTCTGTCTGTCTGTCTGTCTGTCTAGGCGAATGTCAGATGGTCTGTTTCTGAGAAAATGTCGTGAGGTGGCCGAGAACTTCAAAGACATCAAGTTCACCGAGATGTACCTGGACACCGTTTGCCTCAACGTAAGTCCATCAACTCATTCACACGACTGAATCATCCGACCCTGAAAACAACGAGAGAGAGTGCAGAGGCCAGCCAGGCCCAGCCGGACTCAACCAGGCCCAGCCAGGCCCAGCCGGACTCAACCAGACTCAACCAGACCCAACCAGACTGAACCAGACCCAACCACAGTCAAAGAGACTGACCCAAACTGAACCAGACTGATCCAGACCCAACCACAGTCAAAGAGACTGACCCAAACTGAACCAGACTGATCCAGACCCAACCACAGTCAAAGAGACTGACCCAAACTGAACCAGACTGATCCAGACCCAACCAGACCCAACCACAGTCAAAGAGACTGACCCAAACTGAACCAGACTGATCCAGACCCAACCAGACCCAACCACAGTCAAAGAGACTGACCCAGACTGATCCAGAGTGGTCAGGACTCTTAGAAACAGACAGCGGTTGGTGTTGGCTCAGTGTGACACAGGAACAACATGTTAAATCCGTTTTATTGATCGTCCGGCGTTTTCTCTCTTGATCATTGTAAGAATCTCTGACGTGTCCTGATGCTCTGGATTTTCAGATGGTTCAGGACCCCACCCAGTTTGACGTACTGGTCATGCCCAACCTGTATGGAGATATTCTGAGGTCAGTTTGCTGTCAGCGTTTTTATTTCACTTCATCTGCTGAATCGGAGACGTTGACATGTCGCTGTGGTGTTCTGTGTTGCAGTGATCTGTGCGCCGGTCTGATCGGAGGACTCGGAGTCACTCCCAGCGGGAACATCGGAGCAAACGGAGTCGCCATATTTGAGTCGGTTCGTTTGTCTTTTATTTGGTTTTTGAGGTATTTAGTCAATGAAAAGGTCGCGTTGTAGAACATCTGAACCCTGATGTATAAAAAAGCTTGAACCTGAGACGGCTGGAGGGTTCAGTGCCAGCGATTGATCATCAGTTATCAACCGTGTGTTAAACTGGTTTCAAACATCAAAGGGAGAAAGTTTGACGTCAGTCTTCTGTCTGAGAGACATGACATCTGTTCTGGGGTTGCAGGAAGCTGATTGGTCCATTACTGTTCTCACTACACATGCAGCCACTGGGTGGCGTCATTAGAGAGCACAATGCACGTTTCCATAGTTACGCAGATGACACACAACTGTACATCAGTGCTGAACCACATGATGCTGCAGCTACAGACCCCATTACTGACTATCTGTTCATCAATAAATCAATGGATGAGCAATAATTTCTTCAAGTTAAATGAGGACAAAACTGAAATCCTGCGAGTCGCCCTGAAACAAACAGAGAAATGCTGTTTAATAATCTGGGAAATTAACTCCCTGGATTAAATCTGAGGTTACAGTCTTGGTGGTCTCCTGGATTCAGTTCTAAGACTCAAGACCCACATCAACAAGGTGACAAAGTCTTTTTCCACCTTAGAAACAGATGCTGAAAAACAGTCAACTTGATTACTGCAACATTTACTGACCTGATGAAGAAAAACCACTGCGAGACCTCAGATCATTCAAAACTCTGCAGCTCAACTATGACCCAGAACTAGGAGGAGAGACCACATTAGTCCAGTTTTAGCTGCTCTGCACTGACTTCCTGTAACATTCAGCACTGATTTTAACGTCCTCGTCCTTGTATACAAAGCCCTTAATGAACTAGGACCAAGACACATCTCTAACTCCCTCTTTATTATTTGAAAGAAAGTCGGGCTGACAGTTAAAGTCCTGCTGGAGACTCGACTCAGGAGGATTGTGTTCAGTTTGACCCAACCTGAACACACTCTTAACATTAGAATCTGAGTGTGTGTTTGTTCCATCTGCAGGTTCACGGCACCGCCCCCGACATCGCCGGCATGGACATGGCGAATCCCACCGCCCTGCTGCTCAGTGCCGTCATGATGCTGCGTCACATGGGTCTCCATGACTACGGCAACAAGATCCAGACGGCCTGTTTCGACACCATCAGAGAGAAGAAGGTGAGACTCTGAAGCTTCTCAGGTAGAAGCAAAACTAAATCCACGTGCAGGTGAAACAGGTGACGCTCGTTTGTGCTCCAGTAAGTTCGATTAATTGATCCTAAAGTCGTGTTTGTACGACTGACCTTAGACCAGCCTGCATCTCTGTGGTGGGTCACATGTTGAAGGGACACAGCTAACAGGCGTTCATTCAGTGTTTTGTCCGGTTTTCTCTCTCTGTGCACATCTGCTGTTTGCACTCTGATGCTCATGCTAAGCTACGTTTCATTGTGTTTCTGTTGTGCCGTTTGCAAGCTGAATCTAATAAGTGTTTGAGGCTGTAACCATGGAAACGTGTCGTTTGATGATCTCAGGTGCTGACGAAGGACCTGGGAGGAAACTCCAAGTGCTCCGAGTTTACAGGTGAGATCTGCCGTCGCATCCAGGATCTGGACTGAAGCGGCAGCAGCGATGGAGCCGCTGCGGGAGCCCGAGTCTCCGCCCGCCCGAACCACCGCGGCACAGCGCCTCGCCTCCCCCTGCTGACTGGTTTGATGTCTCTGGAGCTGCGGGGAAACAGTCAGCTGCAGCTTCTTTCTACTGTATTTACACAAAGAAAAAAATGTTTTTGCTGTAATGAGATGATGGATGTGGAGGGGGCGGGGCTTCTGCAGCAGCTACCTGAGTAGTTAACATGATGAAACATTCACAGCAAACATACGCACAAGCGTCACATGACCAAGGTGGAATGGAATCATTTCAGGAGTGTTTTTACTCAAAGTATCATCATCGTGTTAATAATAATAATATCAGCATCTGCTTTGTTGTGTGGACAGTTTGGATATTTGCTATTTTTTTAACAGTGATGCAGTTGAACTGAAAGCTCGTCTTATTTATTGTTTCCTGTTACTGTCTCGTGCTGCTCTTAGTTTCAGAGCTCCTCAAACATATAAACATAAAGGAAGAGAACGCTGCCGCTGTGTCTCCTCTGTTTCTGCACCTTCACATGAACGTCACTAACATGCAAAGACGAAGACCGAGCCTGGCTTCGTCTTCATCATGTGAGGAGAACACTCACATTTCACACACTTCCTGTAGCGTCAGGACAGACTGCACTCATGTCGGCCTTCCTCTGTCTGCGTCCCCCTGTCTTAGTGTCCTTCTGACTGGAGCCTCTGGATGACGTCCTCTGACTGTCCACTGTGGTTTTATCAGATTAACATCATGGACACAACGTAACATTTTATCTGACGACAAAGCGCGACGTTAAGCTCACGGGAGTGACGCAGTTCACCGCGGGGACTCGTGTCTCTTCCCTCGGGCTCACAGACCTGAAGGTGTTCAGATGAGACGGCTGTGAGAGCGCGGCTTCCACAGAGGATGTGGGGACACGTCCTCTTTAAAGTCAGAGTCCAGACCACGTACTGTGGGTTTCGTTTGCTTTGTGTGGTTTCTTCATGGAGCTGCAGGCTGAGAGGTGAACGACACCTGAGGCCTCTGCTGCATGTTGTTTGATACGTCTCAAAGACAGAGATGAACGTCAGTCAGACATTAAACAGTGACGGTCAGAGGATTTAATCATGAACGATCTGTTGCAGCGCTTCTAATTGTTTGATTTCATGTTTCAATCAGTTTCTCGCTCGTTCTTCAGTCTTGGCTCTGCTTAAATCTTTAAAATCCAGGAACCAGCACAGTTCTTGTACCAGCAGCCCACCCCCCCTCTATCAGGGGAACGTCACAGGTCCACGCCCCCTGCTTCCTGGCCGCGTCAAGCTGACAGAGACGACCGGAACACATGTTGGCATCACCTTCAAAATAAATGATCAGGAGTTTAGTTAGCATTGTCATCTGCACAGAGGAGCGCCTCATGTCAGTGACAACTTCACAAAACTGTACTGGCAGCATTACGAAAGAATATATACATGAGGTAAAAACGTAGAAATGTAAACTGCTCCAAAGTGTGATGTTACTCAGAATGATGCTATGACCTGACCTGAGGTCTGTAAACCTGAGCTGGTCAGCTGGGCCAGATGATGGTTCATTTAGAAGTCTCCTGTAGCTCCCAGCTAACCTCTGCTTCAAACATCTCACTGCAAATACTTCACACGTAGCCCCTCAAAGCCCCTGAGTGGATGTCACACATGAACATTTTATTTCCTTCTTGAAAAGTTTGAACAAATACAAGACGTAAAACACATGATTACATGATGAAATCACAAATGCTCAATTCTTATGTATTTATTATGGACTAATGTAATTAATCACATTCAATAATAAAAGTCAAACAATGAATGTGTAAAGGCAAGATAGTGCTTCAATCATGTCATTGAATAATGAATATTTAAAAGCAAACATTGTCAAGTAGTAAATATTCACGTATAATAATTAAACCCGAATCTCAACTAATAAAGACACATTGAATTAAAAGAGCTGCAAAGAAGTAACTTAACGATTAATGGAGTAATTGTTTCAGCTGTAACCGCTCATTTGTTACTTCCAGGGCAACCAGGATGTTTTTATTACTAGTTGTAATGAATAAATCATGTTGAATAAGTGTCTAGAATACAGCGAAACAGGAGCACAGTTAGAAGCTAATGAGCTGGTCGTTTTGTTTTTTAAAGTGTTTTATTCTGAAAAGTCTGTACCGGATGTGGGCTGCGGTGTGTTCTGGTAGCTTGAAGCTGGAGCGTTTCCTGCTCCCGCGCGGTAGTGTTTTAGTAGAAACCAGTACGGAACCAGTGTTTCCAGTAAAGCCAGCAGAGTGTCGGAGGGTCGCGGAGAGTTTGCGGAGGCCGGAGGTTCCGTTAATTCACCGGGAGCACCGGGACAGACGGCGGAAAATGGCGAAGACGTACGACTATCTGTTCAAACTGCTGCTGATCGGTGACAGCGGCGTCGGTAAAACCTGCCTGCTGTTCCGGTTCAGCGAGGACGCCTTCAACACCACCTTCATCTCCACCATCGGTGAGTCCCCGCCGGTCTAACGCTGCTGTAACCCGGTACACGAGCAGCCGAATGGTAGCTGCTACCGGAACCGAGTGTGGTGTTAGCCACGGAGCTAACGGCTGCTGGGCAGGAAAGTGACAGCACACGTTAGTTTGAGCTCAGTGCCAGGTGACCTTTGACCCTACTGATCAGGTCTATTGATTAGCTCATCAGTGGCGTTTTGATGATCAGTTAAAGGAGAAATCCACCGATTCTACAGCTGAAGATGTGTTTACTGACCATGTTTGACACTTGTATGATGCAGAAAGAAAAGTCCCCAAAGACATGATGATAATGATGATAACAATGATGGTTATGATAATGAGGATGATGATGGTAATGATGATAACGATGATGATAATGATGATGATAATAAGGATGATGATGATAATGAGGATGATTATGATGATAATGACGATGATAATGAGGATGATGATGATAATGAGGATGATTATGTTGATAATGACGATGATGATGATAATGAGGATGATGATGATAATGATGATAACAATGATGGTTATGATAATGATGATGGTAATGAGGATGATGATAATAATGAGGATGATTATGATGATAATGACGATGATTATGATGATGGGACATTTTACTCACAGAGGATTTTTGTAAATGAAGGATACAAACTTCTCCTCAACATGAAGCCAGAACAGGAAAGCAGTGAAACAGCTGGATGGTAGAAAAGCAGAGAATCTTTGATTATTCAGATCATTGATGACGGAGTTTCTTTCTATCACGGATCAATAGACAGACTGTTACAGACGTGATGCCGACTCATCTGTTGATCACAGGAAGTGGTGAACCGGTCGTGAGTCTCAGCTCTGAAGTGAACGACTTCCTCGCGCTCGTTTACTTTGTTTCCTGATTCAAAGGACAGTTTCGGTTGGTCTGAGGCGGAAAGTCCCGACACGCTGACACGTCGAGTCTCGTCAGGAGACGAACGCCGAAACGACTCGCTTCAGAAAAACCTTCAGATTTCATTTCATGAAGCGAGTGCTGAACCTTTTCAGCTTAAATCAACCTCTGCAGTGGCTGAACGTCTCTGTGACGAGCAGATGGTACTGATGATGATGATGATGATGATGATGATGATGGTACTGATGATGATGGTACTGATGATGATGATGGTACTGATGATGGTGATGATGATGATGATGATGGTGATGGTACTGATGATGGTGATGATGATGATGATGGTAAAGGTACTGATGATGATGATGATGGTGATGATACTGATGATGATGATGATGGCGATGGTACTGATGATGATGATGATGATGATGATAATAGTGGTGATGGTGATGGTGATGATGATGATGGTGATGATGATGATGATGATGATGATGATAGTACTGATGATGATGGTGATGGTGATGGTGATGGTACTGATGATGATGATAATAGTACTGATGATGATGGTGATGGTGATGATGGTACTGATGATGATGCTGGCTGTCCAGGTGTGGGTCAGTCAGTCTTGAGTCTTTGACAGACTCAGTTTTGGACAGTGGTTTCATGTTGTCACAAACAGCTGCTAGATCTCAAGGTTCAGCTCTGAGACGTCAACGTCCACCATGACGGTCAAAGCACAGAGTTCCTGAGACATCAAGAGGTCAAAGGTCACCTGGACACAAACACACTTAAACCTGAAGCTCTGCAGGCTGAGGCAGAACACACACTCTGTCTCTCTGTCTCTCTCTGTCTCTGTCTGTCTCTGTCTCTGTCTGTCTCTCTGTCTGTCTCTCTGTCTGTCTCTCTCTCTGTTTCCGGTGAATCAGAGCAGAGCTGTGTCGCTCTTTTGTCTTCCTGATGGAAACAGGAAGTGTGAACTGTGTCTGCAGGTTTAGGCTTTTGGTTTGTTTGCTCAGTGACAGGTCAGACGCTGCGTATCGATCGTCTTTACATTCAGACCACCGTGAGACGGAGTGATGATGTCACGTGCTCTGGTCTCTTCTGGTTTTCTCCCAGTTCGGCTGCTGGAACTACATGAATGTTAAATGAGCTCCCACAATCCTCTGCTGCTGTGGTCAGACAGAGGACGCACTGTCACCACGCTGCCGGGGCCTCGTGAGAGTCAGCTGACCTCTGACAGTGTGTGTGTGTGTGTGTGTGTGTGTGTGTGTGTGTGTGTGTGTGTGTGCCCTGAGTCCAGACAGTTTTATAACTCTTCAACAGGGAAAATAACAGAAAGCTCAGGAAGAACCGCAGAGAAGGAACTCCTCTTCAGGATGGACGGACAGGAAGTACATGTCCACGTCCAACAAAATAAAAGTAGGACATGAACAGTCAGGATGAGGAAACTGATGATAAACATATGAATGATATCAATCATTAATGTGAGGCATTAAGCAAATCTTCGTTTGAGTCAAAAGTGAAATAAAGCAGACGTGTTTCATGAAGTCTGCAGCTCTGCTGATACTGATCCAGTGTAGAGCTGCAGGAGGAGGAGGAAGAGGAGGAGGAGGAGGTCGTTGACCTGCTCTGCTGCACGTGTCCTTGACAACCAGCAGGGTTTCACTTCCTGGTGACCATGAGAGCAGAAGAAGAAGAACAGAGAGAAAAGATTTGAAACGGAAACAAACTCAGTTTCTCGTTTTTTTCAGCACTGAATCAACAAAGACATCAGTCGATCCACCAGGATACATTTGATTCAGTTCTTTACACCTTTTTTTTTAGATCTGGGGGAGATAAACTAATGAGATTAATTCATTATTAAAATGAACATTACGATAGCAGACGTGAAGAGTTGTTGCATATTTTTTTGGTGTTTTTATTCAGATTAAATGTGGAATTTTGTTCATGTTCTAAGCAGTAAAACCCTCCCAGTTCGTCCTGACTGGCTGTAGCCCCCACCCTGAGCCTCTCTTGAGCCGCTGGTGGTGCAGAGCTACGCTAACACTGTATGTGACGTCTTCAGAGCTTCCTGGCGCTCACAGCAGCAGGTGAGCGTCTTCGCTGGAAGATCCTGGCAGATCACTGCTACAGTACTGGTTCCTGTGCCCTGATATCCACAGGAGCCTGTAATCATGTGACCTAAGGTGAGGGACCCCCCCAGGTGAGGGAGGTGCGAATAATGGAGGTCTATATGCGGCGTTGTGCTTCATCTTTACAATTTTCTCTCATTTAGGCCTCAAAACTTCATCCCGTTAGTTGAGAAAATAATCTGCAGATTGTTTAATAATGAAAATAATCGGGTTTTATTTTGTAGTTTTCCGACTTGTGAGAATTGGTGCACCTCTTCCACTTGGTTAAATGTGTTGCTCAAGGACACTGTGGCAGGTAGAGCCGATCAGGGGATCAAACCAGCATCTGGCTGGATGAGCTGGGCGAAGTGGGACAAAGCTTCAGCCCCCTCAGACCCTCAGAGCTGGTCCAGGGGCTTGAACCAGCGTCACAAACAGCTGCTCTGAGCAGGAAACGGCAGAGGAAAGCGAGCTGCCAGCTTCGTGGAAACAGATTTTCTCTCTTCAGAAACAGGAAGGAACACGGGGTCACATGTGTTTGTTTAACATAGCTTTGACTTCCTTTTTAACCACACAGAGCCCCCCCCCCGGTAAGCTGACAGATTTAACGTTCAGAGCTGAGAAACAAATGCACCTCCTGGATGGGTGGAGTTAACCGTGTCACTGTGATGTATGACAGGAAGAATACTGTCAGGCTACATGCTAACACAAAGTATAGCTGAGGTCATGTCTTTATATACTACATCCGTATATATATATATATATATATATGTTTGTGTGTGTGTGTGTGTGTGTGTATATATATATGTTTGTGTGTGTGTGTGTGTGTATATATATATATGTTTGTGTGTGTGTGTGTGTATCCTGTATCTGTATGTTCAAATGTAAAAAAAAAGCTGAGTACTTCTTGTACATCGTCTTATTATCTTGTCATTTCCAATCAAGAAAAAACTTGCTGGTTTAATAAAAGTAACTTAATAAAAGTAAAAAAAAAAGTTTTATAAAAAAAATATTTTTGGCCTGACTGCTTCATTGACTATGTATGTATATATATATAACTATCGAACTTCTGGAATGAAGCTAGCAACAAGCTTCAGCGATGAAGCTAACCGTTTGTTTGTCGGAGGCTGAACATCGAAGCAGCTGCTTGGTGTCTGTTGTTTTTTGGGCGTCTGTCACAGTCGGTTACTTCATCGGGTCGAATGTTGATGACCAGTGACAGCCGCAGCCTTCTTCTTCTTTGTTGAGTTTTTTGGTGCTTGGCATCCAGAAGTGTTGCATTACTGCCATCTGCTGGACTGTAACAGCTTCACAGCCCACGCAGACCCAGGGCAGTCGCTGCCTGGAACACACAGGTGTGTTCTGAAACCTGTGCACGTACGTGTATGGATCTATATACGGGCATAATATTAACAGCATCCTGAAGATTGATCCCTTGTTGGCAGCAGCGCAGGTGAACGTGTTGTCCTGATGGTGGCGCTGCAGGAAAGTGAACAGTGCCTAACAGTTGCATCTTTCTTGTGTTTCAGGAATCGACTTTAAAATCAGGACGATCGACCTCGACGGCAAGAAAATCAAACTTCAGATTTGGTGAGTGTGATCGATGATTCTGTCAGTGAGGATGAATCGATCATCGAACTGTTTGACGGGATGTCGATGCCTGAACCTGAACGAGCTTTAAAACAATGTGAACGAGCCGCCGGCTGGCACTGAGCGGAGAGACTTTCAACAGTCTGCTTCCTGTTCCTGCAGGGACACCGCGGGCCAGGAGAGGTTCAGGACCATCACAACAGCCTATTACAGAGGAGCCATGGTAAGACACGCCCCCTTCTGCTTATCTCTCTGCTATTGGACAGATCAGGTGTCAGTCATGTCACACACCTGAGCACATGTTAGCAGCCTCACAGCCGGGAGGCCGTGGGTTCGATTCCCGGCTGGCAGAGGGTCGTTCAGGTGAAAAGCCAGAACTCCACAGTTCTACTGTCAGCAACATACAACAAATAAACAATAAATATACAACAAATAAACAATAAATATACAACAAATAAACAAATATACAATAAATATACAACAAATAAACAATAAATATTTAACAAATAAACAAGGATCATACAACAAGTATACAACAAATATACAATAAATATACAACAAATAAACAAGAATCATACAACAAATAAACAAATATACAATAAATATACAATAAATAAACAGTCAACATACAACAAATATAAAAAATACAACAAATAAACAATCAACATACATTCAATAAACAATACATATAAAATAAATATACAACAAATAATCAACATACAACAAATATAAAGTAAATATACAACAAATAAAGAAGAAATATACAACAAATAAATAAATATACAATAAATATGCAACAAATATACAACAAATAAACAACAAATATAAAAATTTACAACAAATAAACAATCAGCATACAACAAATATATGTTTGTGTCTGTGTGTGTTTGTGTGTGAGTTTAAAGATCTAAAAGCTCCACACAATAAAAAACATATTGAGTTATTTGCCATCATGTGTGCAGAGCCAAACGTTAACTGCTTATGGACCCTATTGTACATGTGTCAGTGTCTCAGTGACTGATGGAGGTCCCTGCAGCCAGCAGCTGTAAAACAGGCTGCAGTTTAATCCCGCCACAGCGTCGATGTTGGTCCACTGAAAGTGTTTGTTTGAGCCGCTGACAGCTCAGATTGTTGTAATAAGTGTGTGCCAACATGGTGGAAAGGATCCTACAGAGATGGAGCTTTTTGTTACAGAGTAAGATCCTTCTTGTTAAACCAGCTGTTATATCTCTCTCACCAAAGCCACCAGACTCCATTCACAGAAACAGTCATTTAACGTGGTCAAACACACTTCATTCAAAGTGACAGAAAACAAATAAAACTCACCAAAACCTCCTCAGTTCATCTTTCACTGATCCAACAATCATCACTAACGCTGTTTGTTCTTTCAGCCAATCAGGAGAGAGAGAGAGGACGACATCAGAGAAACAGAGAAAACAGAGTTTCATGGAATTCTGGAATTATTTTCTCTGGACCTTCTGACCGGAGACATTTAAATATGTCCGACTTCAAACAGTCATTACTGGACAGCAGACGTGTCACTTCCTGTCTTTTGTGTTCCAGGGCATCATGCTGGTGTATGACATCACCAACGAGAAGTCCTTCGATAACATCAGGAACTGGATACGCAACATCGAGGAGGTACGTCACGCGCTCTGACATCACATCCCATAACATGACATCACACCATGTCGTCGTCATCAGTGCTGCCATCATGTGACTGAAAGCTGCCTCTCAAACTCGTGTTTGTCTTCAGTTTGAAGTTTACTTTGTCGGTGAAGAGGAAGAAATGACGTCATTTTATCACCTGGAATCAATCAAACCTCTCTGTCATTGTTCAGTTTGTGTTAAAGGAACCCGACCAGGTGTCTGGACGGACAAATATTTTATTGATTTAAATGTATTGATCGTCTTCACGTGCTGTCGACGGTAACGACCTCCATGTTTGTGTGTTTTCAGCACGCGTCTTCAGACGTGGAGAGAATGATTCTGGGAAACAAATGTGACATGAACGACAAGAGACAAGTGTCCAAAGAGAGAGGAGAGAAGGTCTGTGTCCTTCATACACAACGACCCCTGACCTCCACCCCGTAACCCCGAACCCTGAACCCCTACCCCAACCCCTGAACCCTGACCCTGTAACCCTGAACCCCTACCCCAACCCCTGAACCCCGATCCTGTAACCCTGAACCCCTACCCCAACCCCTGAACCCTGACCCTGTAACCCTGAACCCCTACCCCAACCCCTGAACCCCGACCCTGTAACCCTAAACCCTGAACCCCTACCCCAACCCCTGACCCTGTAACCCTGAACCCCTACCCCAACCCCTGAACCCTGAACCCTGACCCTGTAACCCTGAACCCTGAACCCCTACCCCAACCCCTGAACCCTGACCCTATAACCCTGTAACCCTGAACCCCTACCCCAACCCCTGAACCCTGACCCTGTAACCCTGAGCACTAAACAGTTTTCTTTGTTGTTCAGAGATCATTTAACAAAAAAAATCTCGTCAGGTGTCTGAACACAAACATCTGATCAATGAACAAATTGCCAAGAATGTGACTGTCAAACCATCAGAGTCCAGAGTCCAGGACCTGAATTCAAACCTCTTCTTTCACAGAGTCGCTCTTAGTGAGGACACTCAGAGAAAAAAAAAATTTCCCCTCACAGTTCAGACTAGATCCTGGTAGAGACTGAAGTTATTCACCGAGTGTCTCCGGCCTTCAGAGAGCTGCTCAGGTGACAAACTGTTAGGAGTAGAGAGGAGGACTTTGAAGAGGAGGAGAAATATTCTCCAGACGCTGAATGACAGTGAGTTAATGAAACTCTACAGATCAGATGGTTCAGGGATGATGTTTGTGGTCCATCTCCCACCAACACAAAAACACTGGACAGACAGGAACACTCAGATATCTGACTGCAGCGCACTGAGGCGCAGTTCACCTCATGTCCACTGGGTGGCTCCACCCGCAGGCCACTAAAGGTCATTCATGGACACGCCGGCTTCCCGCTGTTGTTGGTGTGACTGGTGGAGTTCTGTCAGATGGAATCTGAGACATTTTTCCTCGTCAACAGGCCGATCAAATGGATCACAAACTAAAATTAGCACCGTGCTAACAAACGTAAGCTAATAAACAGAACACCTCTGAGTTTTCCTCAGCATCGACTCCTCGTGAGGAGCTCTGAGACGACTCTGAGGTTTTCAGGCTTGAAGTTTAACTTGGACTCATCTTGTTGTTCAGCTCGCGATCGATTACGGGATCAAGTTCTTAGAAACCAGCGCCAAGTCCAGCATCAACGTGGAGGAGGTGAGTGATGAGCTTCATTCTGTCTGAGCCAATCAGGAGGAGTCGCTCCAATGTTCACCTACAGTGTTTTTTCCTCCACAGGCCTTTTTCACTCTCGGCAGAGACATCATGACCAGACTGAACAGGAAAATGGTGAGTTTAAGACACGAGAGACATCCAACACCAGCGAGCGTCCGACCCGACCATCGCAGCCGCCGCTCGGCTGATTGGACGACACATTTCTGGTTACTTTCACTCAGAGTCATACGTTTCGGTACAGTCTGGCACGAGTGAGGCTTGAGTTACTTTCACCAAAATAACTGCAGCAGTACGACCATCACACTTCCATCATGTCTGTAATCACCTGGTGTCTATGGCAACCTGAGCTCACCTCGTGATTGGTTCTGACGAGGTGTGTTTATCTGCCAGCCCTCAGCCGTGACTGACAGGCTGCTGTCTGCCGGGAAACTGCAGATTGCATCGATTGATTTTCACTTGATGTTCTAATTGTTGATATCTGACTGAAGGGGAGAGCTGTCAGTCATCTGTCACGTCTGAACCTGATTGGTCCAGTTTTTGTCTCTGTGACCTTTGAACCTTTGTGCTGTTTTTTCCTGCAGAATGACAACAACCCGTCAGGTGGAGGTGGGCCGGTTAAAATCACCGAGTCTCGCTCTAAAAAGAGCTTCTTCAGGTGCGTGCTGCTTTAGGCGGAGCCTGCTCCTCCTCCTCCTCCTCCTCCTCCTCCTCGCCTGGCTGCTGCAGGAGGGCCGCAGAACAAACGTGCGGAAGCAGGGAGAAGAAAACATCTTCGTACTGAATCTGTTCAGGAAAGTTTCTCCGCTTCTCACTCAGCTCAAATCTTCCTCCTTACTTCCTGCACGCCCTCCCCCTCCTCCTCCTCCTCCTCCTGTTGTGGACTCTCGCTGCCGCCAGGTCAGCAGCAGAAGCAGCGAGGTGAAAATGTTTTCTAAAGAAAGACAATGTAAGTGATGAAGACGATGAGGAGCAGAGGACAGTTTGTGTTGTTTTTCCTTTGACCAAAGCTGATGTGGAGTTACGGTGGCGTCTCGCTCTGCGGGATGAAGGTCGTCCGTCACGTGTCTTTCATCTCCGTCCTGTAAATGTTGTCGTGACGATAAATGTGGGAAATATTTCCTGTTTGTTTGTCGACAGTCATCAGTTCCACTGCCGATGCTTTGAAATCGAATTTATTTGAGACAATGAAAAGAATCAAAAACAGGATTTATTACAGGAAATGAAGAACAAACGATCCAGTTTAAAGTCGCAGACCCGTAAACGACTCACGAATCAGCAGAACGTCATGTTAAATGTAAAAAACGAATTCTGTTGGTGCCTCCTGTAAAAAACATAAGTGTGTGTGTGTGTGTGTGTGTAATGTAGACATTCACTGTCATGTTTTTAATATCAGCCGTAGAATCCCGAAGCTTCTTCTGCTCATCAGTCGCTGATATCAACACCTGATCAATATCCGATCAACATCTGATTAACGCTTGATGTTAGCACTCACAGACTCTCCATTAATTAGCTTTATTAGCATGTATGTTAGCAGCTTATTGGCTGTTCATTGATCATTATTTATTCTGCATGATCATATTCTGCAACCCTCAGTAATCTAATTACTGCTTGTTGATTGAAGTAATGAAGCTTCTTCATAACTTAACCTTGAAGAAACGGAGCCCAGAAAAGCCTCTAACACGTGTTTCATAATGACGAATGAAGAGCCAATCAGCTGCGAGTCAGCAGCTCGTTAATGTCCAGTCTGTGTGTGTTAATGAGCTGTGACCAGCAGGAATCATTGAAGTTTCACGTTTCATATGAAGACCAGCTGATTATCTTCACAGGGATGATGATGATGATGATGATGATCATGAGAATGTTGATGATGAAGATGAAGATGTTGATGATTGTAATGATGATGACCGTGACATTGATGATGGTGGTGACCGATCAATATGAGCTCGTTGAAGCATCAAAGCTGTTTGTTGATTTATAGCCCCTGCTGATGAGAGTCACTGTGAGACGTTCACTGTCTCCTGGTTTCCGGAGTTTCTGTTTGTTTCTCATCAACTTCTTGACGCTTTTTTCATGTTTTAGTTTTTTTTTGAGAAAACCCTTTTAAACGTGTTGGATCTGTATGAATGTGAAACGTTTCAGTCATGTCTTCAAAGTTCTCTTCACGTGCTTCATGTTGATTCAGCGTTCAGTCCGTCCAGACCAGAATTATTCAATCGTCATGACGACGGTCTCGTTACCTCGTTAAAGTTGTTAACGAATTACATTTCAGTTAAAATGATACATTTATGAACTCAAAGCCAAATGAAGAAATCAGAAAATCCTTTTTCTATTTTTAAAATGATTTCATAGATAAATTGAACATTTGGGACAATTAGAAGATAAAATTATTGAACTGAATATTGATGAATATTGACTTTTACGGACTTTGAGTTTCTGGATGTATCATGTAAATGAAAGTTGGCTGATAATGAAACGCTGCAGCCCCTCGTCAATAAACACATTGATTTATCTGCTGCGGACAGCTGGAGACTTGTGATGAAGACTCTGGAAACCTCTTCATCACTTTGTTCTAACTCGTTGCACATGAAGACAACTGAGCTATTGTTTACAGACTCACTCCAGCAGTATTATTATTATTATTATTATCAGACATTAATCTCAGCTGCACTTTATGTTCTTTGTGCTTCTTCTGATAAAAAGGTGCTTTAACAAACTGAATCAATCAGAACGTCACCTGATCAATACTGAAGTGACTCTTAAAAGATGATCATTGATCTGCTCGTCTTAATTTCCGCTCCCTGTATTAACAATCCACTGCTCATTTCGTTTATAATCACATATTTGAGTCAGTAGCTGTTTCACACCTTCAGTGTCGACAGTTCCTCTTTTTAACTTTCACTTTGTTCAGAATGTTGAAAATCAACACATGACGTCACTTCCTGTCTGGAAGTGAAAGTGAAGGAAAGCAGTGTTTTTATCAGAATTAACTTTTCTACCGAGCATGACCACAGTAATCAGCTGATCAATAATGGATAATCATTCATGTCTGAGGAATCTGTCAAATCTTCAGCTTTGTTTTCTTGTCGAAGTTAAAGTTTGTTGTTTTTTGACTGGAGTCTGGTGTGTAAACTCTTTTTAAACTTGTTTTCTATGTTTTCAGCACTTTGTAACTTGGCTAAAACGGCGCTATGCAAAAACACATGATGATTATTATTCTGAGCAGGTTTTGTTCCTGAACTCTTTGATCTGATCATACAGTCTGTCGGATGTATTGATCAGCAGAACAGACGAGGGTCAGAGCTGCGTGAACATGTTAAAAGGAACATTTTTGAAAAAATATTAAATTTTTACTTAAATCTCCAAACTGTTGAGCTTTTTCTTCTTCTCACACCGAGTCAGATTTGAACTTAACGTTCAGCTGTCTAACTTTAAATGGTCAAACGTGTGTGTGTGTGTGTATTGATTAGATCCAGAAGTGACGTGAAACTCACTGACGAGACTCGTCGGCGTTGACTCTGATCTGTTTTCATCAGATGTGAACTTAAACATATTTCTGGAGAATCAGAAATAAAGTTGTTACTGTCGGTGTAATGTCCTCAGACTTCCTGCTCTGTGATGTCACAGTGTCAGCTGATTGTATAGGAAACGACCGATCATCACCTGCAGCAGGACAGGAAGTCTCCGCTGAATCCAGATCATCAGAGAGGATCTGGATCCTCACAGAGAACCAGATCAAAGCTGCGACTTGTTAGGTGTCACCTTTCAGGTGAGTGAGTTCACCTGTCAGCACAGTTTCATAACACACAGGAGAGTAGAGACAGGATTCTTCTTCATTTTCAACGTTATTCTCGACCTCCTCCTTTCTTTCCTCTTCTTCCTCTGTCTTCAGGTCCTCCAGATGAAGAGCAGTGATGGTGAGATTTGTTCTGATTGGTCTGCTGTGTTTCTGCACTACATTTACCGAGAGTTCACCTGTCAATCAAAGTGAGTGGGCGGGGACTGCAGCCCAGTCCAAGTGACCCTGTCAGGCCTTCAGTCCTGAACCCTGATGGACTCTCCTGACGTCACCTGGTGAGTTTGAGAACGAGCCTCTGACAGGTCACGTCCTGAAGGGACCTGAAAGCCTGCCAGACTCTAGTCTTGTACTGGACCAGAGTTTGTGTCAGAACGGCTTCATGTAAACGACTGTTTTCATCTTTAATTGATATTGAATATTTTTTAATCAACAAAAGGAAAACTCAGGTAAAAACAGGAGGACTCGGAAACACGAACGAGTAATAAGTAATAATAAAGTAATAAACTGATTAAAGGTGAAATCATAAAGAACACAGAAATCATCAGATGTTGAAGACAAAGTCTCTTTGTCTCACGTTAACTGTCCACTTCACTTCCTCTGTGTCCTGCAGACAGGTGTCGTCCTCCCTCCTGTCTGGACCAATCAGGAGCAGGGCAGCGGCCTTCAGTCGGGGGTCAGGGCTGTATGAGGATCCAGGTGAAGGTAAGACAGTGTTAACTCCTCCTCTCCACCTCTGCTGAGGTCAGAGGCCTTCCTCTTATTTCTACTTCCTTCCTTCCTGCTTCCTTCTCCACCTCCTCCTCTCCTTTTCTCCATCCTTCCCCTTCAGGTCATGCAGGTAATATTTCAAACACTGATCATCATCATCATCATCATCATCATCATCATCACTGAAATCAGCTGCTGTTTCCTCTGATCTGAAGGTTGTTTCCAGATTCACCACCAGAAGGCAGCATTGTTCCAGAAAACAGCCTGTCTGTCTGCCTGCCTGTCTGTCTGTCCAACTTATCTTCTCTGAGAAGTTGATCTGATTTATTTATTTCTGTTCTCCCTGCCTCCTTCTGTCTGTCTCTCCCCCCTCTCTCTCCCTCCCTCCCTGTTTGTCTCTCCCTCTCCTTCTCTCTGTCTCTCTCCTTCTCTCTCTCCCTCCCTCTGTTTCTCTCCCTCTCCCACCCTCCCTGTTTGTCTCTCTCTCCCTCCCTCCCTCTGTGTCTTTCTGTTGTGAATTTTTCTGTATGTGTTAATTAGCTGGTGTAGTTTTTGTTATTAGTTGGTGGGTCAGGTGGGGGTCAGGTGAGGTCAGATGGGGTCAGGTGGGGTCAGGTGAGGTCAGTGGGCTTTGAAGGTGTGCTGTGCACGTTTTAACATCGTTGATAACAACAGAAAATATGTGTCAATAAACATCCAGCAGATCATGATATGATCACCTGGACCTGGACCTGGACCTGGACCTGGATCACTGAACTCGCTGTTTGTCTTTCAGGAGAGGACGAAGAGTCGCTGAAGGAAAACTGAGAGGAAGAAGAGGATTCAGTGAAGCTGAGAGGACATCGGCTGACCTCAGACACAGGTGAAGGCAGACACACAATAATCTGTGACGTGTTTCAGACGAGCTCAAGCCAAGGTCCACGGCGTGTTTAGCCTAGCTTAGCACAAAGACTGAAAGCGGGGGGAAACTGCTAGCTTAGCTCAATCACAAGAGAAAACACACCGTTAACAAAGGTCTGATTGAAACATACGCCACTGTGTTAGCAGCGGTTAGCATTCAGCTAACATGACAGAGCTCCAGATAAACTTGAGACTGCAGCCACAGGTCAGTTTTCAACAAACTCATGTTTATTATTCAGATAAGAAAAACGACGGCAGACGCTCAGCTGCGGCTTTATTTACACACATGTACAGTGAGTCGAGCTGATCCCAGACCAGCTCAGACACAGACTGTCCTCCTCACAGACTGAAGAGACAACAAGAGGAGAACAAACAGCAGCTGTGAGGAGTCAAACTACACAACTTTATCAAGTCTAACAGTTCTTCACAGAACAAAGTCGACTGCAGCGACGGCGGCAGCTAACGGACCAGCACGAAAGTAAAAAACTCCAGACTGCAGCAGGACGCAGACAGACAGGCTGCAGAGAGACAGACAGCAGACAGAGAGAGACAGTTTAATGAACATATGTGTGTATATAGTACATCAGGACACTCTCCTTTCTATGCTTTGTCCACACAAATGTATTTACACATCGTTCCAATAAAGTCAGCTGAAACTGAGCATTGGGAGAGATTTTTTGAAGAGCACAAACAGAAAACGATGCTGAGAACCGTCTCTGGACAGCTGTCACTGTTTTCTCATCAGTCAATGCTCAGTTATTCTCAGTCATCGTTCAACAGCCTGCTTTGACCAAACTGTCACATCAGTAAAACTACTGTGAAGCATCTCGTATGAAGTACTGTTCAGGACTCACCTACAGTCCGTCCTTCAGGTTCACACGATGGTGGCCGGGCTCAGGACTGCAGCTGCTTCCTGCCGACAGACAGACGGACACGGGTATCAGTCATCAGTCAACAACCGATCCATCGATCCACCAATCAACCGTCAGACTCACTGAACCTGTTCAACTCGCGTCTCCGAACTGGACACTGATGCTGCTCGTCAAAGTAAAAGTCTGTTCTGTATGTTTTTGTGTTGATTAATACTTTTATTTTGAAAGGCTGTTTCATAGGGCTGGGCGATAAATCGATTTTATCGATTAATTCGAATTTGTACTTAATCTCGATTTGTTTTCATGAAAATCGATTTTCTTATCAACATCCGCCACCAACGCCTGCCTGCTGGACTCCCGTAGTTCAGAGTGCGCGCGCCCCCGCCCCCCGTGCTTGATACACAAACAACATGGCGGCGAGCGGTGCAGATCTCACCCTGAAGAAAGGAAAGATAACTTCTATGATTTGGAATTGGTTCGGCTTTGTGGCGTCAGACACTGAACAAACAGCACCTCGCTGCAAAGTCTGTTTAAAGGCTGTCGCTACAAAAGGTAGCAGTACGACCACTTTACTGCAGCACCACAAACAGAAGCATGCTGCCGAGTGGGAGAGGTGTTGCTCCATACGAATGGATCAAGACCGCGGCAGCCCAAGCACCGTCACCAAAATAACAAACTACCGTATTGGAAACATTGACAAACTGTATCCCGTATGATAAGAAAGGAGCCCGGTGGAAAGCTGTCACGGATGCAGTCGCGATGTATATTACGAGAGATATGGTGCCCATATACACCGTGGAAAAGCCGCGATTTATTCACCTGCTGAAGGTTTTGGACCCCAGGTACGTGCTACCAGGCCGCAAACATTTTTCTGAAGTTGCCTTGCCTCAGCTGTATAACAGTACACGCCAAAGGATCGCTACGGAGCTGGAAGAAGTTCCGTTCTACTCCGCGACAACCGATCTGCAGTCCAGCAGAGTGATGCAGTTTAACGGTGCACTTCATAAGCTGAGAGTTTTGTTTGCACTTTATTTTATGTTTTATTTTTTCAAGTTGGTTTTAGAGTGCATTGTGTCATTTTGAAACTAGATAAAGCTCACTGAAAAGTTACATTGTCACTGTTTACGATGGTAGGAGGGCTTGCCATCTCTTTATTGTGGCTTGTTTATGTAACTTAAACCCCAGAAGGGAGACTTTAAACAAAATAAAATTGAAACTTGTTTTGAACTATTTCTTTGTCATCTGCAAATTGATTTTAGGTAGGGGGTGAAAAAAAATCGATTTAAATCGTGAATCGGGATTTTTTGTGAAAAAATCAGAGATTTTTTTTTTAGGCCATATCGCCCAGCCCTACTGTTTCATAATGAAAACGTCAGAACAAATGAGCTGAATGCAAAGCTACTTTCTACACCTGAGATTTTACAAAAAGGTCCAAGCATGTTCGCCCACTGGGCACAGTGCAGGTAGAGCAGATGAACAGGTGAACAGTGCAGGTGAACAGGTGAACAGTGCAGGTGACCAGGTAGAGCAGGTGAACAGTGCAGGTGAACAGGTAGAGCAGGTGAACAGGTGAACAGTGCAGGTGACCAGGTAGAGCAGGTGAACAGTGCAGGTGAACAGGTGAACAGTGCAGGTGAACAGTGCAGGTGAACAGGTAAAACAGGTGAACAGGTGAACAGTGCAGGTGAACAGGTAGAGCAGGTGAACAGGTGAACAGTGCAGGTGACCAGGTAGAGCAGGTGAACAGTGCAGGTGAACAGGTAGAGCAGTTGAACAGGTAGAGCAGGTGAACAGGTGAACAGTGCAGGTGAACAGGTAGAACAGGTGAACAGGTGAACAGTGCAGGTGAACAGGTAGAGCAGGTGAACAGGTGAACAGTGCAGGTGACCAGGTAGAGCAGGTGAACAGTGCAGGTGACAAGGTAGAGCAGGTGAACAGGTGAACAGTGCAGGTGAACAGGTAGAGCAGGTGAACAGGTGAACAGTGCAGGTGAACAGGTAGAGCAGGTGAACAGTGCAGGTGAACAGGTAGAGCAGGTGAACAGGTGAACAGTGCAGGTGACCAGAGATCTTCTCTCTCTCTCTGTACTCACAGGTGAACTGTAATGGCTGTTGAGGTGCTGTTTGTTGGAGGAAGAAGAGGAGGAGGAGGAAGAGGAGGGCTGGCTGGGGGGATTTGGCTCCTCGGGCAGCGCCTCCTGGAGGTGGGAGGAGACGCAGCCGCTGTCGGAGCCGGTGGAGCCGGAGAGACAGCGAGACGATGAGCCTGAACTCTCTGTGGCTGAAACAGAGAGAAACAACATGCAGATAAAGGTTTAGTTCAAACACGGAAACATGTGACCACGATGATGTCACAGTGATGTCATCATGGCTGTTTCACAGGCACGGAGGCTTCAGTGACAGACACAATCAGGTGCATTATGGGAAGTAACACTCATCTGTCTGATGCCACACATCATCGTCAGCGTACTCACTGATCACTGATCACACTGACTGATCAATCTGGGATCAATTTATATCCTTAAAATGCTGCCACACCTGCTCCTCATCTTAAAACCACCTCCAGCAGGAGTGACAGAGGAGCCTCCAGCATCAGTTTCTCATATCACGTGTGCTGCTGTATGAATGAATGAATCAGCTTCTCCTGTTTCTCAACAGTCTCAACAACTATTGGCCAGAAGCTGATGAGCTGATCTCAGTCCTGCCTCACAGACCATGAACCAGCCTGAACAGCTGGAACCTGCCCTGCTGAGCTCTGACCTTCAGCGAGGATGTGTTTACTTACTCATGGAGGGCTGGCTGCTGGTCTCGTGCTCCTGCTCGTCTTCCTCAATGCAGGAAGTGATGAAGGAGCTTTCAGCAGCAGGAGAGGAGGGGAGGCTTTGACTGGAGGAGGAGGAGGAGATGAGGGGAGGAACAGTTATAAAATGGTAGTACTGAACTTCACTGGAGTGAGTGTGTGTGTGTGTGTGTGTGTGTGTGTGTGTGTGTCGTACCTGTACAGGTGCAGGTTGAGCGGTCCCAGCAAGCTGGATGAAGAAGACCCTAATGTCGTGGGGTCAGAGGTCACCGCTCCTCGTTTAAATGGGTTAGACTGATCGAGGACAGAGACAGCAATGGACGCCCGTGTTCTGGCACCTGAACACACACACGCACGCACACCTCATTAGTTGATTATTCTATCAAACATTAGAATAAGTGTTGATTTGTTGGACTGATGGATGTTCAGACGCTCTGTGTCATCACTGATTCTCCGCTGGTTGCTCTCAGCCGTTACATACAGCTAGCGCTCGTTTTGAGCTCATGATGACTATATGCTGTTAGCATCGCGAGACGCTGTTAGCATCATGAGACACTGTTAGCATCGCGAGACGCTGTTAGCATCATGAGACACTGTTAGCATCGCGAGACGCTGTTAGCATCATGAGACACTGTTAGCATCGCGAGAAGCTAACAGGGAATGTCTGTGTACAACAGGAAGAAAGGAGCCGACCACGTCACAGCTCTCGTTCAGCAGGACTTTGATAACCTGCTCGTCTAATCTGCTGGAGGATCGCTGTCAGCTGGACTTCCTCATGCCACGAGGTGCATCTTTAGTCAGACCAGGTGTGTGTGTGTGTGTGTGTGTGTGTGTGTTCACAGGTGTCACCTCTGCTCTTCATGATGCAGTGAACCGCTCGGTCGCTGATCGCCGCATCGCTCGGCTGGATGTCCAGAAACGGTTTGTTGCCCACTCCCATCGACACCATCTCCTTCAGACGCATCTCTGAAACACAGACAGAAGGTGATGAAGTGGCCTCAGCTGAGGACAGACTCTCTGTGTCCCCTCTATACCTTTGTTCCTGGTGGCCTGGGTCCACAGAATTCGGGCGATGTCGGTGGTCCAGGCCTGTTTGACATCCAGCGTGGTGGCCTGAAGGATGAAGGTCTGATTCTTGGACGTCCTCCTTCGGAACCAGATCTCAAACCGCAGCCCGTTGTCTCCTGTGGACTCTGTCAGACCCACATCAGCTGTCTGAAGGACAAAGAGGAGCTCAGTCTGTCCTTGAAGTTTGACTCTGGGCTCTAACAGCTCTGATTCTGACTTCTGGCTCTGGTGGTTTTACCTTGAAGGAGTGTTTGTAGATGAAGACGTCCAGCCCTGCCTCCATCTTCTTGGGTTTACTGAAGAGGACGAGCTCCTCAAACAGGAAGACGTGACGCTGACATTTCCTCCTACCGGTCCAGACAGTGAACTCGTCCTGTCGGATCAGCTGACCCTGCTCCTTCAGGTTCACCTGGCGGGACGGGGGGAGGCAGACAGGTTGTGTTCAGACCTGCAGTCTGAAGCCTGGACACACGCTCTCACTACTGAACACGTGGAAGTACGTTGTAAACAAAGAGCTACATGTTTTTATTTTAGATTTTTCAGTCGTCACTGTTGATGCAGCTTCACGGATGTTCCGTGTTCCGGATGAAGATCAGAGATAATAAATTATATTAATGTGGAAGGAAGTTTTGTTTTATTTCAACTTCAATTAACTTACGTCACAGTCTCGGATGGCATCCATCGCCAGCAGGTCGTTTCCGTGGCGAAGCTGGAACTTGACCATGTTGGTGGCGGCCTGTAGTGCCACAAGCTCCGCCTCCTGAGCCGCACCCACCTCCTTCATGAGGTCAGTGAGCAACAGAGCATATTTACTCATCCTCTGAACAGGTTTCAACAGGTAAGATGACAGATCCATCTTATCTCCCAACTCCATCTGCTTCCTCTGCAGAGAGACAGAGAGAGAGAGGAGAGAGGGAGAGAGAAGAGGGAGAGAGAGACAAAGAGACAGAGGAAGAGAGGGAGAGAGAGAGACAAAGAGAGACAGAGAGAGACGAGAGGGAGAGAGAGAAGAGAGGGAGAGAGACAAAGAGAGACAGAGTGATAAAGAGACAGAGAGAGACACAAAGAGACAGACAGAGGAGGAGGAAGGCCAATGTCAGTTGATGCTACACTCAAAACGTGTGGATTGTGGGAAATAGTCGAAGGTCAAAGGTCACAGTAAGTCAACAGAGGTTACAGCATGAATGGAGGTCAGAGGTCAGAGGTCATGATCAGTGAAGTTCTCACCCTGAAGAAGGAGTTCCCGTGGTTTGCCAGCAGAGCGTCAGACTTGGGTTTGTTCTTGCTGTACAGAGCATACAGACTGAACTGCTCCTGCTGTTCAAACACAGAGCACAAACACACCTGAGCATGACATCAACAGGTACGTGATGATAAAACATCTGAGCATCACATCAACAGGTACGTGATGATAAAACACCTGAGCATCACATCAACAGGTATGTAAAGGGACTCTGTTCACTGTTCTGTTCACGCTATTTGTGAGCAGGAACAGCTGAATGTGTGTGTACAGTGTGCGTACTGTCTGTGTACAGTGTGTACAGTGTGCGTACTGTCTGTGTACAGTCTGCGTACAGTCTGTGTACTGTCTGTGTACTGTCTGTGTACAGTGTGCGTACTGTCTGTGTACTGTGTGTGTACAGGGTGTGTACAGTGTGTGTACAGTGTGCGTACTGTCTGTGTACAGTCTGTGTTCAGTTGTGTACAGTGTGCATACTGTCTGTGTACAGTCTATGTACAGTGTGTGTACAGTCTGTGTACTGTCTGTGTACAGGGTGTGTACAGTCTGTGTGCAGTGTGTGTACTGTCTGTGTACTGTCTGTACTGTCTGTGTACAGTCTGTGTACAGTCTGTGTGCAGGGTGTGTACAGTGTGCGTACTGTCTGTGTACAGTCTGTGTACAGTCTGTTACAGTGTGTGTACAGTCTGTTACAGTGTGTGTACAGTCCGTGTACAGTCTGTTACAGTCTGTGTGCAGTGTGTGTACTGTCTGTGTACTGTGTGTGTACAGGGTGTGTACAGTGTGTGTACTGTCTGTGTACAGGGTGTACAGTCTGTGTACAGTCTGTTACAGTGTGTGTACTGTCTGTGTACAGTCTGAGTACAGTGTGTACAGTCTGTGTACAGTCTGTGTGCAGTGTGTGTACTGTCTGTGTACTGTCTGTGTACAGTGTGTGTACAGTGTGTGTACTGTCTGTGTACAGGGTGTACAGTCTGTGTACAGTCTGTTACAGTGTGTGTACTGTCTGTGTACAGTCTGAGTACTGTCTGCGTACAGTCTGTGTGCAGTGTGTGTACAGTCTGAGTACTGTCTGCGTACAGTCTGTGTGCAGTGTGTGTACTGTCTGTGTACAGGGTGTGTACAGTGTGTGTACTGTCTGTGTACAGTCTGTGTACAGTCTGTTACAGTGTGTGTACTGTCTGTGTACAGTCTGAGTACAGTCTGTGTACAGGGTGTACAGTCTGTGTACAGTCTGTGTACAGTCTGTTACAGTGTGTGTACAGTCTGTGTACAGTCTGTGTACAGTGTGTGTACTGTCTGTGTACAGTCTGAGTACAGTCTGTGTACAGGGTGTACAGTCTGTGTACAGTCTGTTACAGTGTGTGTACTGTCTGTGTACAGTCTGTGTACAGTCTGAGTACAGGGTGTACAGTCTGTGTACAGTCTGTTACAGTGTGTGTACAGTCTGTGTACAGTCTGTGTACAGTGTGTGTACTGTCTGTGTACAGTCTGTTACAGTGTGTGTACAGTCTGTGTACAGTCTGAGTACAGTCTGTGTACAGTCTGAGTACAGTCTGTGTACAGGGTGTACAGTCTGTGTACAGGGTGTACAGTCTGTGTACAGTCTGTTACAGTGTGTGTACTGTCTGTGTACAGTCTGTGTACTGTCTGTGTACAGTCTGTTACAGTGTGTGTACAGTGTGTGTACTGTCTGTGTACAGTCTGTGTACAGTCTGTGTGCAGTGTGTGTGTCCTACATGTCGCAGGAAGCAGTGTGGCACTCTGAGCGGGTGTTTCCAGCAGGCCTCCAGCTCTCTCAGGAAGAACTGACTGTGGAAGTCCAGAAGCTTCTCCAGGTTTCCGAAGACGACGGAGCGTTTCCCCCTCAGGTCCTGAGGAAGGTCGGCTCGGTCCATCTCTGGGAAGTAGTGATGGATGATGTAACGCAGAGAGCGAACGTACTCCCTCTCCGTGGTCACCATCTCCTCCACAACGTGACGCAGCTTACTGCACAGATACAACACAGAGACTCGTGAGCTGCAGGCCAACATTCCTCTCAGAACACCTCTTCCTCATACAGCTCCTCTTCTTCCTCTGCCCGATAATCCGTGTCTGTTTTATTACTCAAACTTTTGAGTACAGCAGTCCAGCAGTTCCCCTTGTCCTCCAGCAGGGGGCGAACCTAACATGTACTGACACACATGAGTAAAGCAGAGCATCCTGTTCTCTTTGACAATCACACTGAAGACGCACTATTTAGACTGTTTACTGAAACAAAAGTAGAAAAATATATAAATACTATATATATGTATGTATATATGTGTATGTATGTATATATATATTATATATATAATAAATACTCCTTTACATTACAAGTACTTAAGTATCCCTCAAGTGTACTTATTATTAAACAGTGGATTATTATTTTTACTAAAGAAAACTGTGATGAGTTAATGCACTGTTACATAATCTAATCTTTACCTTTTACTGTAACTGTCAGCTGCATGAAGTGCAGTAAAAAGTACAATATTTCCCTCTGAAAAGTAGTAAATAAGTATAAAGTACTTCAAAGCTGTATTCCAGAAGCCACGATGACACCGAATCATCTGAGACGTTTCAGTTTGGGTTTGACGTCACTTATGACATCATCATAGTCACCTGTTTTGTTTTCTGTGACGACCCTATTGGCTACTCATCCTGCCGACACACTTCCTTGCCAATTACCCACCTTCCTCTGGGTCGGGAGTCTGTTGCCGGGCTGCTGGTAGTTCTGGGGGTGCCAGGCGTCCCGGGGCTGCGCAGACCGGGTCCTGCCCGGCCGTGAGTGGCCGTCCTGGGACAGAGCGTGTGGTCGGCCGCCTCGGTGCTGCTGACCTCCAGGCCGCGGATGAACACGCCTGTGTTTCCTCTGTGCACCGGTTCGCTGAGAGCGCGGGGACAAGGTCCGTACCGAGACACCTCAGGGGTGGAGGGACAGTCAAAGCTCTGAGTCTTCCTGAGCTGCTGCCGCCTACTGGAGGAAGAGAAGGAGCAGGCCGGGGAGGGGGTGAAGCTGGCAGAGGAGCCGGGCCGGGGCAGGCTGGGACTGGAGGAGCAGATATCCACCCGGCCCGAAGGCTCCTCTGAAGAGGCGCTGCGGAACAAACGCTTGAGGAGTGGGGTGTGCTGGGGGGTGAGAGGGGAGGAGGTGGGAGCAGGGGTGGAGGTGATGGGTAACAGGGAGGAGAAGGTGTTGTTGTCCTCCTCTGGGAGGCAGGTGGAGGAGGAGGAAGTCTCGTGCACTCCCCAAAGTCCAGACAGACTTTTTCTGGAGGAGGCGGAGCTTCTGCTGAGGGCAGAGTCTGAGCGTGGCCTGTGGGCGGAGTCTCGTGTCCTGAGCGCCGCCTCCATCTTCCTGTCAAACATCTTCTTGGTCTCCTGACACTTGGACCAGGCAAAGCTCCACTGACGGAGGCCTCGCTCGCCCCTCAGCTCACCTGCTGCCGCCTTCATCTCCTGAAAACGATCATCTGGGATCGGTGGGTGCTGGCGGTGGTAGTCCTCCAGGCAGCCAATCACAACCTGGCATTTGTCTGGCAGCGTACATTCCTCCATGCTGATACAAGCTAGGTGACGCATGCCCTCTAAAGCCCAGCCATAGGCCTGCAGACAGAGAGAAAGTGAGTCAGCTGCAGGTCATGTGACATCATACCAAGGGGGTGGGGCCTCAGGAGCACCTGTGACCTTTAACCCTGATCACCAGCAGGTTTCAGCTTCTTTAGATTGACTTGGGTTCCTGATGAATGAAACTAAAAACATCACGTATTCTACAGAATCAAACGTTCTGGAAACGCCTCAAAAAAACAAAACTTCATTAAAACCTGAGTGAAAACATTTCAACATGAGCTACTGGATGAAGGACAGTGCTGCTGTCAACTGACCACCACAGACAGACCAGACAGAGACAGACAGAGACAGAGACAGAGAGAGAGACAGAGAGAGAGAGCAAGACAGAGTGAGAAACAGACAGAGAGAGAGAGACAGACACAGAGACAGACAGAGACAGAGACAGAGAGAGAGACAGAGAGACAGAGTGAGAAACAGACAGAGAGAGAGAGACAGAGAGAGAGAGAGACAGACAGAGAGCAAGACAGACACAGAGAGAGGCCAAGAGAGAGACAGAGAGAAAGAGACAGAGTGAGAAACAGACAGAGAGAGAGAGACAGACAGAGACAGAGAGCAAGAAAGACACAGAGAGAGGCCAAGAGAGAGACAGACAGAAAGCAAGACAGAGACAGACACAGAGAGAGACAGAGAGAGAGCAAGACAGAGCGAGAGACAGAGAGAGAGAGACAGACACCGAGACAGACAGGCACAGAGAGAGACCAAGAGAGAGACAGAGAACGAGACAAAGAGACAGACAGACAGAGAGCAAGACAGAGACAGAGAGAGACAGAGAGCAAGACAGAGAGAGAAACAGACAGAGAGACAGAGACAGACAGAGAGAGAGACAGAGAGTCAGAGAGAGAGAGAGGGGGAGGTCAGGGAATGACATCATCCTCCTTGCTGGTAGTGAGAAAGCTTTGAAGTGTGTTTGAGCGCCACAAAGGAGCCGACCTCCTTTCTGTTGAGGGTTAGAGGGGGAGGAGTGTGTGTGTGTGTGTGTGTGTGTGTGTGTGTGTGTGTGTGTGTGTGTGGTATAATTTAAAGAGAAGAGGCCTCCAGTTTTCCTCCACTGATGGACTGAATGAATCTTTACTCCTCTTACAGACAAGGAGTACCTCAGCAGGAGAAAACACACACACACACACACACACACACACACACACACACACACACACACACACCAGAGCAGGGCCAACAGGAAGTGAGGATGAAGGTCAACAACAACATAGATGGACAGTAAACAGACCTCAGATCAGATTTGACAAAGTGATGGAAGTCATCATGGTCTGACCCTCAACAGACACACAGATGATCAGGCCTCTCTGGTCCTGATCCTGATCAGAGTCTTAAGCCACTTCTGTTCAGCTGAACGTGGATCAAACATGTGACGTGCTGAAAAACAGCTGCAAGTGGTTTACAAGCACCTTCAGTAAACACCAAAGAGGAGACCTTCTATAGAGGAGAGGTCTCACTCTGCTGGAGCCACTGAACTACAGAAACACTCTGAGTGCACGGTGGCGTCTCACAGCAGAGCGTCTTCCTTCACAGAGGATCTGTGTGATCTGCCATGAAACAAAATTCACACTGAACTTCAGGATCAACTCTGCTCATACACACACAAACACAACCGACTGACATTACTGACACTGCAGGGTCAGTCAGACACACACACACACACACACAGCTGACCCAGTGACCTACTGTAGGGGTGTTTGTGTGTGTGTGCGTGTGTGTGCGTGTGTGTGTGTGTGTGGGAACTGAGCGGCTGCACTGTTCAGGACATATCAGTCAGCTAATCAGTTTGAAGAGCACTCAGCCGACACACATACACACACACATTCATCTAGATGTGTGTGTGAATGAGTGACGTGAGACGGATGGGGTGTCTGTCAGTCATCTCCTGATGAGGAAGAGGATGGACAGATGGATGAAGGTGAGATCAGTGTTTCTTTTTGCACAAACTGACATATATGAAAAGTAAAGAGAAAAAGAAAAAGTATGAAAATAATAATGACAATGATTCAATTTCTGTCGATTGACTAAACGACTAATCAAAGAATCATTTCAGTTCTACTGTGGATCAAAACCAGACTAGAGGAGGAGAGGAAATGAAAAGAGACAGAGGAGGAGAGGAGAAAAGAAACAGAGGAGGAGAGGAGAAAAGAAACAGAGGAGGAGAGGAGAAAAGAGGACTGACCGGCAGGCTCTAATTAAAATAACATGGTTGTTATTGTGCTGAGGAGACAGAAGGAGAGGAAGATGAGGAGGGGGAGGAGGAGGAGGAGGAGGAGGAGGAGGGATTGCGGTGGGCTGACCAGGACCAGACAAGCTCTGGTTTGGGGGCCAGTGGCCCTGCAGGGCTCCAGGCCCGGACCCAGTCAACCACAGAGGAGAAGGCGGAGGAGGAGAGAGGAGGGAGGAGGGAGGAGGGAGGAGGAAGGTTAAAACCCTCCAAAACCAGATGAAAGGAGGAAGGGGCAGGGCTCCTACAGAGGAGGAGGAGGAGGAGGAGGAGTGGGCCTACTTCAAACAGTTTTCACAGCAACATCTTTCATAAAGAGGAGCTCCGTGTTTCAGGAGTTCAGTTACTTCCAGCTTTTCAAATCAAACTGAAAGCCTGATCAGCTGATGGCTCTGATCAGCTGATGGCTCTGATCACTGACCGATCAATACTACAATGACAACCCCGTCAACCCCTGACTCCATCTGATCAGAGTGATGAAGAAACGGCTTCACAATCTGACCTTCATCGTTTTCTACATCCATACAGCCAGTTCAACACTCATACCGACACATTTACTCACACACTCATTCACACACAAACACACACACACACACTCTCACAGACATACTCACACACACTCACTGACACACACACACACACACACATTAACACACTCACTACCATTCATACACTCACTGACACACTCACTCACATGCATGCGCGCGCGCGCACACACACACACACACACACACACACACACACAGCGGTGGATGTGGTCCGATGAGGTCTGGTAAAACCAGGTGACGTGGACTCCTGCTGTGAAGGAAACAGTTTGCTGAGTTTCTGCTCCTGTCACACAGGAAGTGGAGTCATCACAGTGTTCAACATCCAGCTGAAAACTAACCGCCCTCTACTATCTGATCTCACAGGAGGGAAAAGTCACTGTGTGTCCTTCGAGGACACAAAACACCAGAAACAACATCTACAGTCCAACACCAGGACACGGAACAGGACCATGAGACCGGCAGATCGGCCGAGTTTCCAAACAGCCACGATTCACTCCAACACCGACCACAGCAGACACGGTGTCATGACAATCAAACTTTCTGCAAACTCACAAAACAACACGTTAGATTCCAGCGGAGATCTCAAAGTGAATTCCACAGAAACATGGAGTGAGAGGTTTGACTTTCTCACTCTTCAACACAACATCATCATACTGTCAGGGAGGAAGGTGTGACTTCAAAACTGAAGCTCCACCTCAACCAGACTGAGCGGCTCCTCAGTGAAGTGGACTTCACCAACGCCAAGGACTCTGTGGTGTCTCTGGTCCAAACTGTAATGAACCTGGTGTCCCTCCGGACGACCACCTGTCCGTCACTGGCAGCCTCGCTGCAACAACCTGCTCCTGCAGACTGATGCTCCACAACATCAGGACACGTCGTCCCTCACTCAGGAGGCGGAGCAGGTTCTGGTCCAGGTTCTCGCCATCTTGGGTTCAGACTGCTGCCACTGGTTCCTGGCCAGTGGTCCTGCAGGTACCATCAGACGAGATACGGCAGCCCGGGCTTCTCCACCCTACACCTCCTCCCAACTCTGAACTGGCTCCCAGCTGTTGGACTCCCATTCAAGTCAGTGGTATTTTTCCCATGTGCTGCAAATGGTTCAGGTCCATCCGCCATCCAGACCAGGATCAAACATCCACCCCAGCCCATCCACCACAGTCTGCCAGTAAGTGTGATACTCCCTCAGTATGAAAGAGCCCAGCTACAACACAACAAGACTGTTTCCTGTCCTGGTGGAACAAGGTCCACATCCACATCAGGACAGCAGAAACTCAAAATCCGGTGAACAGAAACGGAACCAGGAAACACTCTGAGTTAGAGCTGCACAATTAATCGAAATTTAATCAAAATCGCGATTTTGGCCGCCACGATTATACAAAGCCAAAATCGCGATTTTTTTCCTTTTTTGTCATTTTCTGTATTATTTTATAAGTGGGCGCTCTTCTGACTGCAGCATAAAGAAAAACAGTATATTTGTCCACCAGCCACCAGGGGGCGGCCGTAGTCATAGAGCACGCCGCATCGCATTAGTAGCCACCAACAAGCAAGCTAAACTCAGCTCCTCTCCGCCTAGCGCGGTGCTATCATACCAGTCAAATTCAAGTGGTGAGAGCGAGAGGGATTGGTAGAGTGACCATTGTAGAGCCGATTTCTGAATCAGTGAAAATAAAGATGAGTTCTGGTGAAAATGACTGAACAGACAGTGGGAACAGAAGTTGATCAATCTTCCGGAGGTGAGGAGTCTGAGCTCGTTCCTCGAAAGGGCTACACATCTGTTGTATGGAGCTAT